>NW_009631832.1:0-32412 GCF_000690535.1 Cariama cristata
ATAATTTATTCTAATAGTTTTGGTTGTACGGTCTGATGGCAAGTAAATTCTACAGCCTGATTTGGAAAATTAACATTTGGTAATTTCTAATTGGAGGAAAGAATTCCGGAGCTGCTTTTTTGTTTTCCTTGTTGTCTCTAAGCAGATTTGTTGACAACTGCATTTTTTTTTAATTATAGGCAGGGCTCTTTTTTCTTGATAAAACTTCACATGTTGCTTTGAAGATTTAACCTGGTGGTTATAGTTGCCTGAACTGCATGCATATTTTAAAAGCGATGTAAATAGTGGAAGTGAAAATTGAGGGTCAAAGCGTTTGACAGTCATGCACCAACTGACCATGTCCCAGCCTCTGCTAAGGAGGAAGTTAATCAGACAAGTAGAAAAACAGCAATAGCAGCCAGAGGCAGATCAGAAGGATGACACCTGAAATTGTCATAAAACCTTTGACTCCATCCTTTTGGTTTTAAAATACTAAAAAATAACCCAAACCACTGACTAGATATTCTATACTTTCTGTGCTTCTCTTTCAGTTCTTTCATGCTTCACAGTTCTTCCCTTCCCCCATCTTGCTTTTCCTCATTGTCCCCTATTTCTTCCTTGTTTAATTTCATTAGACTCATGGGGATGCAGCACCATAGCTGTAAAAAGCTGTTCTGCTTGTTCTAGTTTGCAGTTTCTATTTATTCATATCGTGGGTCTTGTGGTTTGTGAAGCAAAGTTTGGTATAACCCTTACTGGCTTACTTTGCAGGGAGTTTACTGCTGCTAAAAAAAAAAATTGGTTTCCAAATACTTTAAATCTATGAATAGTATTTTTATACTACAAATCATTAAAATGTTAAAATTAATGTTAATGTCATGGTGTAAGGAAAGGAGATTGTGTAAAATATTGTCATAAAACCTGTAAATACATTCCAGGATATTGCCCATGCTTCTAAAAAAGCATTTCTTCTAAAGTTAAGTGTATATTTTGGTGTATGGGAGTAGACTTGTTTCACTTCACAGCAAATCTCATGTGTTTGAGGTAGATTTTTTTTTTTTTTAAAGGTATGATTGCTAGAGATGAGCAGAAGTTATCTGGGAAGGGTTTTTTATTTTTTTCTCTTTCCCCCAGTTAATTTTGTAAAATACATATATATCCTACCATATTTTAAAGTTGTCTTTGTACAACTGTTTTTATTCTTCAGATGTAAGTATTTGTCAGTGATGCAGTGTCTTTCTGAGCTCCTGAATCTTCTTGAAGTAGTGCCAGAGGAGGATTTCAGTGATTAGAACATGAATAAGTATAGCGGTAGGAAGACAAAGCCTTTGCTTTGGAAGTGACTGTCGGGAGACAGATAGTGAGGCTGTGTTTTGTGCACAAAGTGCACTGGGATCATTTTCATGTGGTTGTATGTATTTTTTTTTTTCAAAGTTGACTGGAACAGCATGTCCTTTTGAAATCTTTTGGGTGTCACGTCAGGAAACCAGCCTTCCTACCAGCGGTTAATCGGGTTAATGGGCAGCTAGACTTTGGAGCTCTGGCAGAGACGGTACGCTTCTTATTTGCACTGTGTGACTTAATTTTCTTCAACGGACGTTCTGACTTCGGCTCCCAGAGAAATGCTCTTCAATGGCAATGTTTATAATTACCTTTCAGAATGTATTTTAAAAGATCATCTATTTGTTCCTTATTAGCAACAAAAACTGAGTTAGTAATCTAATGGCATCCTGTAAGATGCTGATTAGACCAGTTGAGGGGTTAGGAGTTGCCTTTCACCTCTTTTGTATCTATTTTCTTTTTTCTTCTCTTTTTCCTCTCTTGGCTTTTTTTATTATACCTTTTTTTTTTTTGTTATACATTTACAAGGATAGGCTTGAATCCCTGCGCTCCCCAGAACTTAAGTTTCTAGTCTTCTGATTCAATATTATATTGAGTTACATATTAATAGTGTTTGTTTTTGTTTGATCTGAGTCTGGAAGCAACACACATTCTGTGGAAATGGGGTATAATAGTCTGAATGCCTTCACCGTATTCTCCGTATTCCCTCTATAGTACTTGCACATCTTGGAGAAAGCAATGACGTCAGTCTTTGAAACGTAAACTGTTTTGAATTATTGACTGGCAACCACGCATTCAGTGATTGAGATGAATACTTGTGTGTCTGCTGACCAGAAGCCAGATTAAAATGAACAAAATCCCTCGCTAAATGGATCAAGGAGCCAAGAAGTTTATTCTCTGAAATGATGTCATAGCAGAGTGCATAGAGCGGGTACGGAGAGGAAAAACTGGGCTATGTTTTCTTCCTGTTTCCAGGATTGATTTACACACTATTTAATAGAAATTGAAGCTATCCTTACATAAATTCATATTCTATCTTTGTAGAAGTTAATACATATTTTTTTCTTCCTAGCATTAAAACTTGGGAAGTGTTATGGCTTTATATTAAAGCATTCTGACAAGAAAAATGCATCAAAATCTTGCAAAGTTTTCAGAAACATAGAATTGTAATGTAAGGCTTATAAATCCAGTGGACTTCATTCACACTATGAAAGAGTTGAGGATACTGTGACCATAACTGGTTAATTTGTCCTCTAGATTTACTAATGTCTGATGTTTTCAGATACTGAGTTGTGATTGTTGGTAATGCTTATTTGGCAATTGAAATAATTTTTCTCAGTCATCTCAAAACACAAATCAAAAATGTTGATCAAGAAAACTAATGAATGTATTGTGAAATAAACACTCTTAAATCATGTCAGCGTATTAGTTAGACATTTTAGAGATGTATACAAGATTAGCTTAATTTAATTAGCCAAGAAAGCATTAGCAGTGCCTTAGGAGCTACTTGAGGGCACTGTGATAATTGTAACACGCGATCCTAGCTAAAAGTAGTACTGCCAACATCGTTCAGCTTACTTGGTGGCAACCTAGAGCTCTCCATTGTACTTAATTGCAAATAGGAGCAAACATGGACTTGAGAATTGACATCGAGTGCTGTAGTGTGGGAAGGTAAAGAGTTAAGCAGCATTTTTGTGCTCTGTAATACCAGAATATTTCAGTATCTTTTACTGTAATTTTGTAGTCTGTAACAATAAATATTTTTTTCTGATTTCTAGGTGATAATGCAGCTTTTCTAGCATAAGGTCATTGCTACATTTTACTCTTTAAGGATTCTTTGATGGTCAGCTATTGAAAACGTAGAAAATGAACTTTAAAAAAATTATTATTATTTCTCTTAAAAGTAGCTTTAAACATACCCCTTAGGGTTTTCTAAAAATGAAATTTTCCTTTATGAAAGAGCCTGATTCAGATTACCATATTTTCTTTGTTGTCTTTGCAAAGTGTCTTGCAGTGTTGCGGTTTAAAATACAGCTATAGAAAAAGTTAGAGCTTCCTCCTCATGTTGGAAAAGTTACACTTGCTGGCCACCTGCGTGTAGAGCTCTTCAGGGAAAAAAACCTCCTCAAGTATCTATGTTTTTAAAGAACTACATTGTCTTACTGTTCGAGTTTACAGTAACATGGGTAAAGGTGCTGAGGCCAACGCTTTTACAGTTCTTTGAAATACATTCTGAACTACAGAGCCTTGTGAAGTTATTCCAAACAATTTCATTTAAAGGAAGATTCCCAAGAAAGCTCATCTTTTCAGTGCGCAATAAAATGTCGGGTTCTTTCTGCTTTAGTGGTCTGCTGCTCTTTTGGGACTTAGCAGGAGAAAGTCAGTGATCTAAAACGAATCGTGCAGTCTGTTCCTTGGTAGCGTGGTATTAATACATCTGTGAACAGTGGGAAATCAAGCAATTGTTGGAAGCAATCTACGTCCAAGTTTCTGTCAAAGTACCGTACAGTCAGCATTAGTAATCCTCCCATGTTTCCAAAGGGATGTCCCGAGTTTGAATTCTTCCTGTGTATCTTGCCAGATCAGTCTGGACTGCTATCAGAAGTCGGGACGCCTCCTAAGTGTACATGGGTTGTTTTGGGAGGCAGTTGCGCATCCTGTTCGAAGCTGACTGTCTTTGCTGTCCCACTGTTACAGGGCCTTAAAAGGAAGGAATCGAAGGACTAACGCAGTGAGTGAATAAGACCTCCAAAGAATACTCAGGAAATGGTGTTGATGTTTGGTGTGCTGCATTGCTTCCTCTGACTTGTCCCAAAGTGGTATTAATAAAAGCTGCTTCTCCAACTACTGTCATTCAGTTTAAACTTAAAGCAGAAGGCTTAACCCATTGCTGTGAGAGATCCCATGACAATTTTGCAAGAGTGGCATACAGCTTGGGGTTATGCGAGATAATTAGCTCAGGTAATTACATTCTGATCACCTCCATTCCCCTGCAGTTTCAGTTGGATGTGGTATAGTTTTGCACATCCTGCCCTAAATTGTTGAGTATTTGCTATACTGTGGAAAAGTTTTCATTCCAGTCTAATGATTTAAACAATTTCTGTATAAAACTTTGTGAAACCCTTCTCACACCAAAGCATCCAGCAAGTAGGCATCAGTGAGCTGAAGCTTTCACTGCTCTTACTGTGTAGCTGTGACCGTTTTAAAGGTTGCTGATTGTTTATTAGATGTTTTAGCTCTAATGTATTACTTTGTGTGTGGGTGATATCACTCGTGAACCCACTTACTGCAAAGAAAGCTGACTATTTTTTCAGCCTTTTTCATTGTATCTTTTTTTTTGGTACTCTTCTTGCTTTGCTGCTTTTTCTGAATAGTTTTTCCGTCTCTGAGTTTACTTTTGAAATACTGTTGTTATTACCTTTGATGGGGTTTTCATGGTTTATTTTAACCATTAATTTTGCTTTAAATTGTTCAAGTGTTGTTTTGCATTTAGACTTGCTTGGACTCTCATCCTGAATAATTTCTTCTTGCTTGGTAGCTATTAAAACAGGCCACTTTTCAGCTAGCTGTAAGATTAATGTGTTATTTTCTGTAAGCTTTTTAATTTTACATTGCTGAGTTATGTGTATGCTGTAATATCTTCAACTCCAGTTGAACTAGGTGTAAAGGAGGTAGCTTTAGTACTCCTACCAGAAATACAGAATTTACGAGCTTGTTCAAGTTCTGTAGATTTGTAGCCTGTTCTGAATTTTGTGGTTTTATCTTTATGCTTCTAGTAGTGTATGTTAATGACCTAACTAATGTAAAGCTTTGGTGGAAAGTTTGTGTCCAGTTGCAGTCGAAGCAGATGCTTCAGTTTGGCTGTTTTCATAATTTGGGAAATGGGCTTTTTGCTTTTCTCCAACCTCTAGTCAATTGCTTTATTTTAAATGGATAAGTAGTTGAGCCAAGCTATTTAAATAACCTGAAATGAAGAAGCTGTTCTTTCTGTACACGTGGAAGAGATTACTTGCATTGAAATTTGTTGCCTTGCTTCAGCAATCCCTCATTCCAAATATTTAATAACTACCTTCTATTATTTCTCTGATTTATCTTTCAGTCCTTGAACGTTGTTTTTATTATGATTTAAATTTCAATACATTAATCTTAAGATTTCATATAATCATTTTACACAATTTTGTTTGTTTTTTTCTTTTGAAATACTGTCTTCAAGTGCATCGTAGCTAGAGATACAGAAGTGTTTTTAATCCCATGTTATTTTTTCACGCAGAAGGCCACCTTCCTGTAGCTTCACTTGCTACAGACGCTTCCTTACTTAGTTTACCGCGTCAAGTACCTGGTTGTGTCCAAACCTTGGGGGAACCCTCTGATCCAAGGGTTCTCTCTGTTCTCCTGCTCGCTACCCTCATTCAGATCATTCTGTTGCTTTATTTAGGTTTATAGTAGTACTAAAAGGAGGCCATGCCCTCCAGGCTTTCTTTGAGCTGGGGTTGTTCAGCAGAACCAAGATGGATTTTTGAGGACTAAGAGTTGGTTGAATGTTTTAATTTTTTCTACTTCTGAATTGTAATAATTCTTGAATGTTTACATAAATATAATATTTGCTTTAAAAGTATTTGTTAACAGAGTCTAGAAACTGTTGGAAATGGTTAGTATGGTTCTGACTAAAAATGTCTTGCTTTTAGTATTCCTTCAGTGTTAAATTAGGAAGATCAGTGGTTTTAAAAACTTCTGGTATGTGGATCTTCTAGAAAAACTTCGAATGAGGTGTGGGCCCTCATGCAGCAAACAGAGACCTCTTCTCAATAGACTTGCTCTTCTGAAGGTGTGTGATTTCACATGTGCTGCAAGCTGCTAACTCTGCAGTTGTGAAAGCATATAGACTTGCCAAGATTAATACTTGCCTGGCCATTTGATCAGCTGGATCGGGATCAGGTTACTGGTCCAGCTGAAACCAACCCTCTTCCCCACATCCTTCTGCCTCCCTTTGCCTCCCCTCCATCCCTCTGATTTGATTAGCAGCTGAAAATTCCTAGTGTCGCCCTAATTTTAGTGAACGCACAAAGGAGGGGAGAGGAACACTTGTGGCAGAAATGCTTGGAGCGGGGCAGTGATGGTGGGTGGAGGACAAACCTCAGCTCACTATTTATGGGCTCTGTCATAGTTTGGCAGAGGCTGCTCTGTAGCTCACTCTCCCTTTCTTTCATGAACCTACAAGTAGCCCGTAGGTTGCAAGGGTTTTTTGGACGTCATCAAAAGCTGTTGAAAGGCACTCGGCCTGGATACAGATGTCTTTTTCTATTCGAGATAGTGTTGTAAACAGTGTTGTAGGTAGCGGTTTCTATTTTTAACTTGTAAACTTTTTTTCTCAAAAGCTTTCTTATTTATTAAATAACCTGAATTCTAGAATTGAAGAGTTACAGGAAATAAAATGGAAATCTATTGGAAGAATGAAGCGGATCTTATGCAAAAAATTTTTTACCTGAATGAGTTGGGAAGGATTTATTCTTCTGAAGAAGTCTAGACGATGGTATTCTTTATGTACTTAATGGCTATTATTGACATAAGCATTGTTTACTGGAAAAAAAACCAACAACCAGAAGCTGAATGTTAAAAGAATTTAGATCATCATGCCATTGAGGCATTCTTTACTATCATTATCGCCATGAAATACAGCATTAATAGTTGTTTATTCCAAGATCATCAAACACTTAAGCATGAATCTTGTTACTTTTCCTTAACGCCTGTGGAGAGCCAATGTCTGACAAATGACTGTGTGCAAACAAGTGGAAATTAGAGAACTGTGACCAGAAGATGGGTTCTTTTAAGCCAGCTTTGTCTCTTTTCAAGCTATCAGTAAGGTTAGCACACGAGGTTCTTTAATGCAACTTGAAGTTCTTAGTAAGGTAGTTAATGTGCTTTAATCTGAATACATTTTTTTTTTTTTGGTGCCCCAGCTTCTTGTCATTTGAAGGCACAGGCAGTATACTTCCACTGGATTTTTGGACACAAAAATTGATGTTTAGCGCGCAGCAGTACATGGCGTACCGACATGACTAGAGTCTGCTGTATTATGCCGTGACCTCGAGTTGAGTCATGTTACCTTCTTCCCCAGACAAGTGTATCAGGTCTTACCTCTTCCCACCAAGCAGGTAGTCCATCCTCCCATAGCAGAAGGGCTAAGGACATTTGCCAGGAAAATGTGGGTTGGGGTGGGGAGGGGAGAGGAGCTTGTGAAGATCTGTTGGTGCTGGAGAGAGTGGGTAGTGCAATTTCAGTCATCCTGAAATTAGGACATAGTGCAGATGCGTAAGGCAAGGTGTGGTCCCTAGTTTGAGCAAGTTGATGAGAGCATTTCAGCTACTGAGAATTTGTACTAAGTGTAAGGACAGTTTTAGTCCTTTTTTCTTGGGGGGAGGGGGGGGGAGATGCTATACAGTGAAGTGGTGAACTTTAAACAAATTTGGAGTAGGTTTTGAAGGTGTTTTCTGGATTCTGGTTGGATGACATTATTGCTGTCGTGGTAAAAAACTTGTTTGATCTAGTTACTATGACTTGGAAACAAATAAGAGCAAAACTAAAAATGTCTCAAGAAGTTGTGAAGCCTTTTGATTTTTTTTTAGTTGCTTAGCATGCTTAGCCCAAAAATGCATTAGGAAGGATACCTAGCTCTTTCTTTACGTAACTTTCATCAATAGATCTGAAAGTAGATCTTTAATGCGATAAATTTGTGGAAGTTAATGTTTGAATCCGTATTTTTTACCTTTGCAGAAACTGATAGACAAGGGAGCAAGTGGCTTATCCAGAATCACTGGACAGACAGATAGAGTGTGTTTTTGCTGTATTTTATTGGTATGTTTGAAATTACGTTAGAGTTTAAATGCAGAAAAAGCAAGTTATTTGTTAACTGAATAGTTTAGTTATCTGAGGGAAAAGATGAGCGATCAGCTTAGCTAATTGGTACACTGGGGACACAATCATGGTTTTTTCATAATACAAGTTTTATTTTGGAAGGTCAATTTTTATCTTTCTATACCATTGGGATAAAAATGTTTTTTAAATGCGTTGAATATCCCTGAGTATGTATTTTATTTCTTTTAATGGACAGCCCGTTTCCACAAGAACTTTGCATGAATTGGTAGGGGAGAAGGTAGGTCAGATTTTTTTCATATGTACTTTAAAAATATTAATCCAGATTATTAATATTCTGGGACATCAAAGAAGATGTGTTGTTATTCACAAGATACATTTTAAATTATATTAGAAATAACTGGAGGACCTGGATTCAGTTTCTCCAAAGTTAGTAAAAGTAAGATTGAGCGATGTCTGAAGTCGTTGTCTTTTCAGAGAGTCGAATGGAGAGGACAAAGTTACTTTTAAATATCAGAAGCTAAGAATTGACCAGAGTTGGAAGTAGAGATTTTTGAAAACTTGTAGATGAAACAGGTTTCTTGAAAATGTTTATTTTGTTATTACTAAGACAAAAGTAAATTTCAGGGTGTTTCAGGCTTGTTCAGGTGGGCAAAAAGAAAAACTAATTAAAATAGTTTGTACTTTTAACAAAATGCAGAGGAATAGGGTCAATCAGTTGAAGATCTAATGTCATTGTGTCTTAATTTCATGTCTTAGACAAGGAAAGATATCATAGAAAAGAGAAAAACAGATGCTGAAAGGTTTAAAACATTAGGTTGAAAACTCTCACGTCTGACTTGTGATGTTATGTGAGCAATCGTACTGACTTTCTGGGTGTGGCAGAGAGTTAGTCAGAAGGGTGTGACCCACAAAATGTATGACAAGGAGAGCAAGTTTGACCATGGTGGAAAACTCAAATATTCATGTCTGCATACCTGTGTTTTAATACAGCTGAACCTGTGGCAAACCAGATGGAGTCTTTTTCAGAAATTGCAAGGTGTGGTTGTGGTTTGAATGTTATGTCATCCCTTACTTAGAAACTTGATGAACTTGCGTTCACGTATTTGGAGGTGACCGTGATAGAGGTGGTTTGTATTCATCCCGTATTAGCAAGACTGCTGGATTATGGTTATCTTGGGATGTTCAGACCAGCAGTGTAGTGAGGAGTTCTTTGGATATTCTCTTGGCCAGGAGATTCATATTACTTAAAAAACCAAAAGAAACAAAAAAACCCCTGCCCTGTGCCCTCCAATATGCTAGAAGTAGTCTTTGTATTTTAACTTGAAAATTCATCAGCTGTCATGCTTTAGCTAGGCGATCCCTGTGATATACCTGAAGGCCAGCCCATGTCAGTGAGGACTCCCTTGGTATGTGTGTCCTTCAGTCATGCTGAGAGCCTGTGTTGGTATAGTCACTTTTTCTCTAAGATGATTGTTTGAGAAGGAAGAAGTCAGTTTTATTCATTGGTTTCTAGTTCGTGTTCTTTCAAAACTTAAGGACTTGTCTCTAAATGTTATAAATAAAGCTCTGTTAGTATCAAATTATTATTTTGAAATTTAGAGATGGATATGGAAGAGACTACAGGTAATAGTGTGTATCAGTGTTTTTGTAGCTTGTTCATGAATGTATTATATTAAACATTTTTTCCATCTTTCTCCTTCTCATAAAAAGTAGAGAAAACAGACACGAGTATGCAACTATATTTATTTTAATGCTTTATTTACTTACTCATTTTAGATTTTGTTTCTAGATTTATCGCTACCATCATTCAACTGCTTTCAGTGAAGGTGTGTTACCAGAGTTTACCCCATTACCTCTGCAAGACTCTTGCTGTTGAATCTCCGCTCAACAGATAATTGGCAGTATTTGTTCAGCTGTCACATTCCATTTTACTCTTGAATTCAAAGATAATGAAGACTATGTTTTGCCAGTCTAGACCATGGGCACTATCTTGTTAGCTCCAGTTATTTCCTTACACCTTATTAGCGAGAGTGGTTTCCATAAGAAGCTGTGCTGGGTTCTGGTTGTTCTAGATCACAGCTGGAGTTTGGTGGGTCTCTCATTCCGGTTAGATCAATACAGTTGCACTAAATTTTGTTTACCTCTTTGTACTTCCTGACACTACATAAACTCATTTTTTGATTCTTCTGTGCTTGCTTTGTGGCTTTGGTATGCTTTCAGACAATTTCTGACATAATTAAGATTTTATGAATTCATATTCTCTGCATTCTCTTGGCATGTGAGTGCATTTGCTTCAGTGCCAGTGTTTCATTAGGAGCTTTGAGTTCAGTGCGTTGGTTCCTACTTCTGCAATGGCATTATTAATTTTGTAATTTTTAAGTTTGATGCTTGTATTATACATTTCTCTTTCTAGTCCCAGAACATTTTCATGATGTGTACTGTTAAGTAATAAATTTCTGGCTGGAAACTGAAGTACTATTTTTAATCATTAAAGGTATAAATGATTTGAGACCCAGTTACTTGAGGGAGCAAGTTGAGTGCAGTGGAATTGTTAGACCTCTTTTGCTATAAATGGGAGGAAGCAGTGAATAGACTGCTCTCTGTAAAAGCTTCTCAAATTGAAATTAATTTCTTTTCTTGTTCTAGCATATCCCTGTTTGGCTAATCTCTTGAGTGTAATGAAAGCTCCATCTCCGTATTTTATTGTAGGTTGGTGAAAGTTCTGGATGGCAGTCTAGGTGTGATTTGGTTCCCTAGAGCTTGAATTTTTAAGATTGTCTGTTAACTGGAAAATGGAGCTCGGGTTCTTACTAATTTATTTAAAATTTCAGTGATTTCTCATTGTAGTAGCTTTGTCACTACTTCAAGGTAAAACATTTTGTATGTTAGTGCATCTTCTACAGCAGGTGTCCTTAGTTAAGTTAGTATTTGGGCTTGACTATCTTAAAATTTAGATTCACTTTGTACTTGCTAAGTTACTGTGTAGAGTTAATATGCAGACAGATGAGGCTCAGCCGAAAATAATATCCTGAACAAAGACTAACCAGAAATCATTGCCTTTGTTAAGGAACCCTCTTCGTTGCTAATCTAGTTCCTTAGGCAAGTGCACTAATGTGATCGAATTGACGGTTAGCCTGCCCTTCCAGTTTTCGAAGCTATTGGCCAGTATCTGCTCATTTGACAGTATTAGAGATCTCAAAGATACTCAGCTTTTATACATTTTGTGAATATTGGCAATTCAGCAGTAGAGGGAGACCTGAAGTAGCAGCTTTTGTCTCCAGGTTAATCGCTAATATTTTGTTTTACCTGCTGGTTGACCACTTTGCACGCATGTTGCTCTGAAGTAACTACATTGCTGTATTGCCTTTCACCAATAAATAGACAGGACAAATGAGGAATCCTAGCTAATTTTGAGACTTGGGACCAGAGGCAGGGAACTGGAGAAAATGCAGAGAAAGGTGATCATAGGACACCTGGGAGGAGTTGGGATTTTTGCATGGAAAGGGGTAGAGATGGTGTATAGGAACCTATGCATTACTAATTTCACAGCTCACAAAATAGCTTTAATGTTAGCCCTCATAAAGCTGCTTTACATGCTTGTTCCTCTTTCTTAGTTTCATTTTCTCTGTCTCGCCTAGCCGGTTTAAAACTGGTTCTGTGGCTTGCCTTGAAACTCTGCTTCTATCCTGCACAGGGTAGCTCTTTGTCATTTCAGAAAGTAGTTACTAAAATTGACTTGGCAATAATGTCTTTCTCTAAGTCCGCAAATAAACTTGTGGCCGATTAAAGCAAAAAGTACATACACAAATGCTTACAGTATTCAGAAGTGAATATGTACACTGTTAAAATTTTGTGGAAAGTTGGTATTTTGTAACTGCAGAGTGTTGTGTAAAACAGCTGGGTGGCTGCCCATGTATTTTACAGTGCTATGCAAGGTGCAAGTGTTTTGTTTTTAGGAATGGTGGTAGTTACCTCTGCTACCACTTAGTCAGAGTCTTAGTTTTAGGTCCCAAATTCTACTTCATCTGATTTAAAGTTTTAATTATGATCTTCTAGTACAGATATTATTTTAAGTTACATTGATGTACTTCCTGAAGAAGTGAAATAATGAGGAAGAAAAAAGTGTGAGTTTTGGGTTTTTTTACTAGGGTTAAATGAGTCCTAAGATTGAATCTTAATGTAGACCTCTTTCTTTCCCTGGGTTTACCTTAACAGGCTAAAAATTGTCAGAAGTTAAAACTATTTTTAAAATGAGTTGTGAACATGGGCTGGTTAGCATTTAATAGTAGTTTTTTGTATTATCAGAAGTATTTATAAGTATTTATAGTAGAAATAAAAATAACATATAATGTATTCAGTAGGTAAATACTATATCATGATGAATACCATATTTATTAATTTATTAGTACCATTATAAGTATTTACTATTATTTAATATTTGTTAAAAATATACGTTGGGGGACAGAGCGTTAAGACGTGATGCAGACAGCCTGTTTCACTCGCAGCTTTCTGTTCCTGCAGACAGTGGTCCCGTCCTCACCTCATGTTTTTTTCTGGTGTTATCTTTCGTACTTGCCTGATCCCTCAGTGAAATGATGGTAGGTCAAAGAAACATCAGAAGAAGGTCAAAGGAGGGTGGAGTGGTGCTGTGTAGCCAGGCAATGGGCCAGTCCCCGGGTTCAGTGGTGCTGAGCTGTCTTGTCGAACTGCACCTGTACATTTGGATTTCTTTAGGCTTTGCCACTTTCTAAATACTGCGCTGTGATAGTCTGTCTTCCTCTCAAGAAAAAGACTTTTGTTTTTAATTTTCTTGAATATCTGAAGTACAAATCAGATTGTTGTTAATAAGCCTGATGAACAAACAGCACTTCCATGATCATCTCCTTGCACATAAGTAAAATTATCTTCTGTTCTTAGTTTAAGTGCTTACTGACAATTCCTGGAACTTAATATTCCGAAATTGGTTACTCTTTTCTTGCAAGAGAGGATATTTAGTTTTTTAATCAAGACTGTTTCCGTGAGCTAAAATTTGTGGTTCACAGAATCTTGGTGTGTTGTTTGTTTGTTGCTTTGTTTTTTGTGGTTCACCTTAGCAGAAGCAGATCCTCCAAAGTTTGCTGTCTGTCCCCTTCTAAGGTACAGCTCTGAAGTAACCCCTTGCTACTATCTATGAGTTTCTGTTTACGTTTGCTCTGATAAGTGCAACAGAAAAAAAAAAAACCCTCTGGTAGTGTTTAGGTGCTTCTTAAAGGTGTTAAGGCTAGTGGTGTTAGTGTGTATAATGCTGTTAATGAACACATTAGACAAAAAATGCTGTAAAAGTATAAAGTCCACTTTCAATTACTCCTAGCTGTGTGTTTCACAGTCTAAAGAAGAGGACAAGGTATTGCAAAACTCTTACAAGAAGGAAGAGCATAATGTGACTGTGCAAGCATTTTAAAGACAAAGATAATGTCAGTGGAATAAATTCATACTATGTTTCTAAGTATCTTAATTTTCCTCAGTCCTTTTTTCTCTTTATTGTGCTATTTTTTTGCAAGTAAGAGTAACAGTATTGTGTATGATATACAAAATACAATGGGTTAAAGAAACAGAATGCTTGTTCAGAAATGTAAAATATTATAGAAAAGTTTAATATTTAAAATAAAATATGTTTGTAGTTTCTAGTAATGTTTTCAGAATAAACATTTTTTAATATTTCACACAAGCTGATTACTAAGAGTTTGATAGAGACTTCCCTTTTACTAAGCTTAAGATTCCTCTTTTTCTGTAAGGATATATACAAATGAGCCAATTAAGTATGGTCTGATGCTTTTTTTCTTTTCAGAAAGATGAAGGTAGTGATGCTAGTTTGAGTGATAGCCACATATCTCCTCCCGCCAAACGTACCTCAAAACATGCTGATCCTGTGTGCAAAGACAAATCAAAATCACGCAGTACTGGGCAGCGAGAGGAATGGAGCATCTCAACTGGACAGTCCAGGTAACTTGGTGCCAAGAGAAAAATGAAGTCTTCCCAATTTTTCCTGTATTGTTAACCTGCTTACACTATTTCTGCAGTAAGCTGCAGCTCATGCTCAGGAGTGTGCATTTGAAGCGTGTTATTTTCATACAATTTTCTTTTAGTTTAAGACTCCAGGAACGTGGATTACATCAATCCTTTCATCTCTCTGTTTCCTTTCTATGCATGTTTGTGCAAAAATGGAAAGTAATTTTGAGATGCAGTGTGAATTCTAGATTCTTGATATATCTGAATGTAGTGACTTAGGTGGTATTTTTATGTACTCAAGCTGTAAGAAGACATGACACTGTAATTAGGAAATCAGTATTATCATTCTTAGGGAATGGATAATGATCAAGTTTCTTTCCGTTGTTTTTTTTCAGCCTCTTTTCCCTGTTTGGTTGTAAGGACTCAAGTAAATGACTGTATTTTATTAAATACGGCCTCAATCCTGCCACATTTTTGTAACTCGAAAGAGAAGTAATTAGTTTCATTTTGTAACTCTGATTAATAATATTTTACAAAGCGTTCTTGTGTTCATAAGGTTCTTCACATGATTACAAGTAATTATGAGACAGTGTAGGCAGTATGTTCCTAGCCCGTGAACTTTTAGTTAATACTGATTCTTTTGTAGATACGTATTTCATATTTGTATACAAATCAAAATCATTCTTGCAATGCTTTGTATGTAAGAATGACTGTAATTCACTAGTGGACTGCCGTCTGCTAGGATGAAGTATATTTAAAAACTATGTAAATCTTAAAATAGATCTCTTTGTTTTTCCCTTTTAAAACAAAGTAAATTAAATATTGCATATTATGTGCCATGGTCATCTGTGAATGTACTGAAGCTCATACACCTTCTGTTTCTTTTGTTTGTAGGTACAGACTTTTACTGTACCTATTAGAAATCATAAGAAATAAAAAAATATTTAATGTGGATGGGAGAATTTATAGATCACTGTGTCGAACAAAATTTGGCCAGGATACTGAAACTCATGTTGTTACTCATGTAGAACCCACTGCGCTGTGTATTTACATCGGAGTTGTTTTCTGCCAAAATCCAAAACGCTGGGCCTAATAATAATCTTGAGTCACTAAGACTTTTCCCAGAAGTTTTGTGGCTTCTACTAGTTTATCCAAATAAAAGAGATGTTTAGATAATTGAGGGGATTCATATAATTGGTATTTGGCAGTTTTGTCCTCATTCCAATGTTGGGCATGAAGCGGAATCTTCAGAGGCTACGTATCACAAGGGTTTTGAAGTCATACTGTATCGTGTAACATTCTGTGTTTGAAGTTGTATCTCACTGTGTAAGTTTTGCTTGGCTAAGGAGTGTTAAGATTATTTGTGTATCTAATATAATTGTTTCCTAGGTTAACTTCTCAGCCTGGTGCTACACTACCAAATGGACGTAGCTTATGTAAGTGTATTACAGTGGACCTTTTTTTATCTACTTTTACATTTAATAATTTTATGTCAATGATTTCCAGTTGCATATATTTTTTGATAACTTTACTGATTACTCTGACCATTTTGACCAGAAAAGTTACTGTTTTGGCTCAGTTTTCTTCTGTTAACATCTTGGATGCTCTCTGTGGACATGGGGAACATTCTTAGATGAAATTTCCATTTCTCTTCTCAATTCAGACCTCTTGGCCACGATCTTGATGTTTTCCTTAATTCCCAAATTTACTGTTATGAACTAATTTTGGCCTTCCTCTCCCGGCTGGTCTCTTTAATTTACTTGCGCTCTTTGCTCGTTTAAAATTTGGCCTTCTGTGGTTCTTAACGTTACTTGACTCTGCTGTTGCTTTAGAGAGACCTGCCTTGTCTGCAGCTCCTGCTACCTTGAGCAATTTTCCTCTATGCTTGTACCTGACAAACTTGCCATCTCATTGCGTATCTCAGCTAAAACCACTTTGTCTTTTGTGTCCCTTTTTCATCAATTCTGTCTTGTTTAGTTCTGTGTTGACTCTATGTAAGTGTTAATCCATTAAGCATATTTAGTATTTTTATTATTTATTGTGGTGCCTAAGGAACAATCAGGAGTGAGATCTGGTTTTGTTTGGCACTGTACAGAGTAGCTGATACAGATTTGCTTGTGAAATCAATATGTTGTATCTGACCTTTTGATACTATATTTGAAAGACTTAAGAATTGAAACTGTGAGCCAAGTGTGCATTTTAATATTGATGTTAACTTAAAAGATATTGAATGGATATTTGAATGCCAAATTTTCATCATAAAATAAGATTATTGTATAAGGAAACAAGCTCGAGTCTGAAGAAATAGCTTGTAAACCAATTTTGATAGGAGTTTAAAAAATATATTTCTTTAGTGAATATAAGGGTGCTTATACTGTGCTCCATAACTTTTGGTTTATTGTCCTTGCTAAGTATTCTCTTATTAATTCTTGTTTGTGAAAATGTTGTTTCCTGCATTTTGAAGTAGTAATACAAATTTCTCTTAGCTCTCAAAAGCCATCCCCTTCGAGGGGAAAAAAAGGGAGATGGGGACCATGCTTGCATAAACGGAGATATAGAAGTCAGAAAAAGTTGTCGGTCCAGGAAAAACAGATTTGAAACTTTGAATCAGAGTTTATTGTTTGATCAGCTAGTAAACAGGTATGTGGGGATACTTCAGTTGTATTCACAAAACATCTTAATGAATTTTTTAAGAAGTTAGAAAACCCTGTCTTCCAGTGCCATCAATGTGTTTTACTGTGGGAATGTGTTAGCATTGAGGCAAGCGAGATTGTGGTTTGAGTTACAGGCGGGGTCCTGTGCTGTAACTGCCTATGTTATCCATGCTCTAAATGCAAAGCAACTTACCAGACTTTCAATGAGGAATAAGCTACTCTGTGTTTAAACCTGGATAAAACTGTGTATGCTGGCAGTTACTGCAGAGTGGCTGACATGCTGTGAATCCACACTCTAGTTTGTTTTTTAGTAACCTGTTTATGTAGTGATACCCTAAATGTGGTGTAAATTGGTGATTAGCAACAATGCTTGGAAGCTTTCTAGATTTTGCTTATATGATTTTGATCATAAAATATCAAAAGTTTGTAGCTTTGTTTTTGTTTTTGTTTTTTACCATTTGTTAGTAATTCACATAGGGTGGGTGTCACTTTTTGACATTTACTGTGCAGACAAAGTAGGTCAGAGAGGGAGGCACGGTCTGGTCTGAGCATAGGAATGGGAGCCTGAAATACTTTTCTCGAAATATTATTTCTGTGTGACCCTCAGCAGGTCACTTAATATGTCTCAATTTTCCCACCTGTAACATGGATTTTAATAGTCACATCTGTGAGAGATTGCTTGCTCTAGTGCTTGGAAAATGATTTAAACATAAACATTTAATTGCCAAGTATGCTCTTTATTGTTAAATGTATTCTGTTGAATCTTTTATTATTTGAATTTTATTTTTTGATTTACTCAGTAACTACTTGGTATCAGTTTACAAATTTATATTGAGTTACATTTATTTTTCTAGTTGCAGTTGAATCTCCCTCTCCTCATCAACAATAGGAAAAAGTCTACCATGAAGATTGTAATTTGATAAGATCATGGTACTGAAGTCTATATATGAACTTATACTGATAACAGTGTGTCCCATAATCATTGGAGGTTTTTAAGAACAGGTTAGACAAATGTCTGTCAGGAATGATTTCGGTATTGTGTAGTTTGTCCTTGCCTGGCAGAGCAGGTGGACTTTTCCAGGTCCCCTCCAACCCTGTCATCTTTGATAGCAAACTATAGTGTGATTTTACTTGAAGTGGTTATGTCACACATCACAAATATTTTAAAAGAATTGTTTAAAATTGAGAGGAGCGGTCGTAATGAAATCTTGACTTTACTGACTTCTGTCACCAGAACTCCCATTGACTCCTTCCTAGGCAGGATTTCACCCTTTAGCTTTACTTTTACACAGCTTAAAAGAAAGGAAGTGAAGGTTTCTGCCTTCTTAAAATTATTATACAATTATAGTAGAATCCCAGTGGAAACCTACCATAATCACCACAGAGAGCAATAACTTGATGTTCAGGACAGGTGGCCAAATAATTGACTTGGCTTGGCTAATACTCTGTTGTTTTCTTCCTTAGCAATGAAGCATCTTGGCCAAGGTTATTATTTATACACCACCGTTGTTTTGACGGCTGTTTACAAATACTTCAGATAATGAAAACGTAGACTAATTAAATAGTAGATGAGCAATAGTAGTAAGGTCAGATAATGAATGATGAAATTGTAGGTGTTACTGATTTAACATTTAAAAAAAATCCTTTATTTACTAGTGTCTTTCTGAGGCCAGAGTAATTTATTTTCTTATTCTTATTCTGCAAACTGAATCTTATCTGACACCTAATGTAACATCTAAACAGTTAAAAATGTATATTCTACAATATACACTGAGTGAAAATTTTTTAAAAAAATGTTTTTAGAAACAGCCTAATTTGAACCCCAGATTTTAATAGCATCAGCATGTCTTCTTTTGCATACTCCTTAGTTTATAATCTGTAGATTCATCTTTCAGTTTTCTTTATTGTGATTAGTTTTGTAGTTAATTGCTAGGTTCAAGTAGCTATCCTAAAATTTTCAGATTTTAATTCATTTGTATATGTAGTTGACTGAGGACCTTGGAACAGCCATAGCAGACCATAGAATTAGATATGTTAAATTGTTGGATGCTATGTAAAAAGTTCTGCAGGTCTACTATTCTAAGACTGATTTTTTTTGTGTTAACTGTTGCATATATTTTAGTACTGCTGAAGCTGTCCTACAGGAAATGGATAATATTAACATCAGGAGAAATAGGCGATCTGGGGAAGTAGAACGGCTGCGGATGTGGACAGATACAGAATTTGTAAGTGCAGAGTGTCGCAGATGTTGGATAAAAGTAATATCAATGGGAAGTGTGTTTACTTTTGCGGTCTCCATACATTTGTCTGTAGCTTTATAAAAAATTTTCAGATCCTCTTCAGTCAATAACAAAAAATTTGATAAACTCAAATTCAGAACAAAATTTATGGATATATACTAAATCATGTTTTCTTTACTGATGAATTGACTGCCATACTCTCATGATGTACTGTGGTGGTGGTTCTTTGGTTTGAAGCACAATCTGGTAGCCTGAAAACAGGACTAGGGACTGTCATTCGCTTTGTTCCCTGAAACAGCTTGATACTGATGTTAACTATGTATTAGATGGACTAGGTACTGTCAGAGAGACTTATTTTACCACCTATTAAATGAAACTGCTTTTATAGTCTACCTGTGGAGGATTCTTGGAAAAAGACATGGAGGCTAGGGATTGTGTAGAGTATTACTTACTGGGCTGTGGGCTAGCACTGTGAGTGACGTGGGACAGTACTGATGGGACTGTATGTGAATTTTGTTCCAGGAAAACATGGATATGTATTCTCGAGTGAAAAGAAGAAGGAAATCACTGAGGAGAAATAGCTATGGGATTCAGAACCACCATGAAGTGTCCACAGAAGGGGAAGAAGAAGGTAAGGGTTGTAAAGAATTGTAAGGATTTGTCTGAAATACTTACAAAACAAAGCTCTATGCAACATAAGATAGCAAAATATTGCACTACAGAGAGTAATTTGATTTTGGATCTGGATTTGGAGTTGCTAAATAGACCAATTAACAAGACTATTGCAAGTAAGTACACACCAAAGGATTCCTCCTCTTTAGGAGAAGTTTTGGGGATCTCTACATAGTTTTCTTTAAACAAAAGCAAGTTTATCTGAAAGTAGCAGAACAAAGCCTGCTTCATTCTGTTTCTAAATGGTTGTATACTACGTTCCCTTACTCCTGTTTTCCGTAATGCTAAGTAATTGGAACTTTTGTTATATTCCCTGTAACAATCCTCTGGTGGAAGCCAGGATGTGATGCATATAGTTTACAACTATGCATGTTCTAGCTGACTTGCTATTTATCGTATGCTGAATGGCAGTTACCAGAAAGAATGTGTAATAGTCAGTTGTGCATCCTTCCTTTGGGGAAGGTAGTCTTTAAAGTCTCTGTTTTCTATCCATCCACTGGATTTTAGAAGGCTTGTACACACACAACTGTATTTGAAATTCTACCTTCCTTTTAAAATTTGGATGAAATTGACCAGTGGGTTCAAAAAGTATTGAGAAGGAAGGGATTATGGCTGACTTTGATGGCATGATCAACAGCATGTTTGGCTTCCTTAAGAATTCAGACTCAAACTGCAGGGATCCATACAGGATCAGTTTTGAACTGAAACTGCTATAAGAGGTATGGTCTGTCCATTTGATAAGAATGCAGTCTTAATTCTGAGATCCATGGATGGAAATTCTGATCGTATTAATAGATGGACCTAGGTGGTAACCTTTATACAATGTGTTTATTTGCTTTGTGTAAAAATGATATTGTGAATTGTAAAGTTGTACTTCTTTTCATGCTATGTCAAATACTTGATTTTCTGAGGCTCCTGTGGGAAAAGAGAAGAAAGGCATTATTCTTAATTTCAAAGATAATTATTGAAGGAAAAAGATAGTGGATGGAAGTGATATTTGAAGTACTTTATACCTAAAACTAATTTAACTACATTTGTTTTTCTTTTGTTGCTTTTCCAGAACCTTCTGTGGGAAACTAGAAGGAAGTTTGACAATGTGCTGTAGATTTATCTTGGTCTTCCAATTTGCAGTGATTTGCCAGTTAGTGTTAATTAATAAGAGGGGAGTAATTCTCAGTGACCATTAAAATATTAATTTTTAGGATGAAGATAGCTCTGGCATCAAGTAGAAATGTTCTGAAAATATTTCCTCCCCCCCCTCCCAACAGAATCTCAGGAAGAAGATGGAGATATAGAAGTAGAAGAAGCTGAAGGAGAAGAAAATGATCGGCCGTATAATCTCAGACAGAGGAAAACTGTTGAAAGATACCAGGCCCCTCCAATAGGTGAGGAACTGGGCAGTGCTCATGCAGTTCTGCTCTACTGACCTCCAAGAATACCATGGGTATGGAAAGGAAAAAGTTGGATGACTGGTCCTTATCCCTGACAGAGTTCCCACACAGCACTTTGTGACTTCCATCTTGCCTCTGTTTTTGTTCACCAAGTGAATAGGACTACTGAGACACAATCTATCAGTCTGTCATTGGTGGTGGCATTGCTAATATGTGCTGCCTCATTGAACTTGAACATGGCAAGTAGTGCCATGTGCTGGGCTCAGGGTTGGAGGTGAAGAAAGTTTAGGCCAGGAAATAGTTGATGGAAGTTGAATTCAGAAAGCAGTCTAATAAATTAGGTAATTATATAGAAAAAATAGTTACTGTCATGCCTGCTTCTCTTTGTAAGTGGTAAGCCTCATTCATATGTGTAGATAAATTACATAGCAGCAGTTACCACATTTAGATGTGAAATGTAGAATAGAATAGTTCAGTTGGAAGGGACCTACAACAATCTTCTGAGTCCAACTCCCTGACCACTCCAGGGCTGACTAACAGTTAAAGCATGTTGTTAAGGGCATTGTCCAAATGCCTCTTAAACACCAACAGGCCTGGGGCATCAACTGCCTCTCTAGGAAGCCTGTTCCAGTGTTGGACCACCCTCTCAGTACAGAAATGCTTCCCCATGTGCAGTCGAAACCTCCTCTGGCGCAGCTTTGGACCATTCCCACGAGTCCTGTCACTAGATCCCAGGGAGAAGAGCTCAGCACCTCCCTCTGCACTTCCCCTCCTCAGGAAGCCATAGAGAGCAATGAGGTCGCCCCTCAGCCCCCTTTTCTCCAAACTAGACAAACCCTGTGTCCTTAGCCATTCCTCACAGGACATACTGTCAGGGATCCATACAGGGTTCAACGTAGTGTCTCTTGATTTTGAACCTTTTAATACTTCCGTTTAATCTATTCTGTGCATATTTGGTTTAGATTACAGTTGGGTATGCGGTGTGCTGTATCTTAAGGCAACTTGGAAATTAAGACTGGGATAGAGAAATGCTGTGGTTTATTTGTTAAGAGAAATTTCAAGACATTCTATATTATCGGCTGTGAAGAGGTTTCTGTATGAAGTTTCATGCCCTGCAAATAAACTACAAATCCTAGTGCCCTGAATGAATTACATTCTATGCCATGATAACCATAACTGTGATGATTTGAGGAGGCTAAGGGTGGAATTCCCATGACTGTATCAAGCCAAGTATGGTGATAGTGAAAGTAAAGTGTAAGAGGTTTGTTTTCCCTCCGCTCCTCCAATTCTTAATTTGAGCTTTTGGAGAAACCAGTGATAACATTATTGCTAAAGCAATAACGTAGCACTTTTGTACTGCATTTAGATTAGTTTATTCTTTTGTAATTGTTGTTACAAACCTGTAACTTCTCTTACTCAGTGCCAGCTCATCAAAAGAAGAGGGAGAATACACTGTTTGATATTCACAGATCTCCTGCAAGAAGAAGCCATATCAGGTAAATGTCAGTCTTTTGGTACGTGGTTGTGTGTTTTCCCTCAGTACATTTCTCTTAGCTTTTGATTTTGAAAACATTCTAGAATGGGTTGTACAGTTCATTCACGCATGTGCATGGGTCTTGAATTGTATCTTAGGTTCAGATCCTGATCAGCATACAATGAATTTCATAGCACTTCATAATATCAGTAGAAGCTTTATGATAAACAGAATGGAAACAGGTGTGCTGCAACTACTGGAAAGAGAGTTGCGCATTGCACACTGTAGCTTTTTCTGTAAGGGCATATATTTAGTGTTTAAATCCAAAGCAGCAGTTTAACAAATATCCCCTTTCTACAAAAATAAACAGATGAGAGTGATGTTTTTTGTTTTCTTCCAGTTCAACTTTCATCCAAGTAATGTGAACAATTTAATAAAATATTTACCAAAGGTCATTTTTAACTCTTATCTTTGTCAAAGAGAAGAGTGTAAAAGAAGTCTGGGGTACAGTGGAAACTGTTGGTATACTTTATTTCACAAAATAGATGAGATCAGAGCTTAATACATTTTTTAAAAAAGTAAACTTTCTCAGAACTTCAAAAAAATAAATGTCCGTGAACAGAATCCAAGTATGGTAGTCTCAGATGAAACTCTTGTTTTATTGCTCAGTTTAATGGCACAGTGAAAATATGAAAAGTAAATAAAGTAATAGCAGAATCTTATGATTCTACAAGTTTCTTTGTAATATAGATAAAAACATTTAATTTTGAAGAGGTTTTTTTTTTTCTTTCCCTTAAAGTGCGTATGACATTTTGTTGGGTAATCTCAGGACTTGTGCTTGCTAGTAAGATATAAAAAGTGTGAAAGCTATTATCCCTTCAGTTTTAGCATGCTCATTGCTCCACTCTCATTTTATCCCTTCTTGTCAGAACACTGTCATAAAAATTCTTCCTAATTGCACGATACTCTCTTTGATATGTTTTTAAATGTATCTAATCTTTGGTCATTGAACAGTAAAAGTGATTGACCATGTTATCCTTTGGCAAAAAACAGCTGGTCGGTGCATTATCGTGTTGATACAAAGATGCAGCTCGCTATATTCACTAAAAACACAGGAATTTTTACTAGTAGCCAACTTTTTCATGCAAAAAAGTACTGACTTTTTTTCAGACTGATACCAAACTGAACACCTTTTTGTACAGAAGATGTAATGTACATTCTCTAATATTTCTGAAATACTCAGTTTTCTGAAATACTGTCATACTAAAATAAGAAATAGTTCCTGCAGACTGAGTAGTAATTTTACTTAGATTCAGCTTAGAAGTTAAACTACAGTACAGGTATTTTGTGAAACTCTTCTGCTGTTCAGAATTAGTCACCTCATAAAAAGACCATATGCTTTAGGAAGTGATGAATTTTTTCAAAGAATGTTTAAAAGGAAGCATTGAACTGAGTAAGGAGATCTTGATATTTCTGTTATGTTAGAGGTGGCTAAAGCAGCTGGAAGCTTTCCTAAGTCCAGTTGCTGCCTGGTGAACTTCAGGAGCTTGTTGATTGAATACACAATCACCTTGCTGAGGTAACATTGGCTGGACCACATATCTTATGAGGACCTACTGTTTTAGTAATGTTCGTCTTGAAATATCCATGTGACAGTAAAAGATACTGTTCCCCTCCCAGATTATTTTGGTACTTACTTAATAAAAGTAGAATTTGTATGCATCTTAAACCTGAACAGTACTGTACTTGCAGTTTCAATTTTGTTTTTATTAAAGAATCAAAACATGCTGTTCTACTGCAAGAAGGACTGTGTTTTATGTTTATTTTGCCACTTCCATAGGAGAAAGAAGCATGCCATTCACAGCAGTGATACAACCTCTTCAGATGAAGAACGTTTTGAAAGAAGAAAATCTAAAAGCATGGCCAGAGCAAGAAATAGGTATCAAAACATCTTTGGTCTTTAGGAGGGTTTAATTTTTTTTTTTTTTAAATTATTCATCAGAAAACAAGTACAACTATTCTATAATGTTCTATCAGTTCTACAGACTTTTTTGATTCTGCCTGTAATTACCTGCAGACACAGTTGAGGTGGATTATTGGTTATATATTAACATAGATTTTTAAGTCTTATGAGTAGGTAATTAACAATAGTGATGAAAAGATGGAAAGATAAGAATATGTGTTTGGTTAACTTGGGTTATAAAACAAACAACTTCTGTCAGTTAAAATAGATTTTTTTTTTTCTTGGTGTTACTTGGTCCCAGTTAGTTCAGTTGTACTCCCAATACTAGCTCTTATTCTTCTCTCTTCCTATTGTGTAAAAATATGCGCATTCTGCACACACAACACATACTTTTTTGAATTTACATTTATTCACCAGGTATCTAAAAGTGAAAGATCTAGAAGGTATGTCAGTAAATTTACTTACTACCACAGATACATTAGTTGGAAAACTGGACAGGAAAAAAAGTGTTGCCTTATCTTTTTTCCATCTCCATTCCCTTTTCCATTCTGAGGAATTGCAGTGATGTACAACTACCAAAAGTGTAGTTCCAAGTGTAATCTGTATCTTACTGGTACCTTTCTTCCTCTCCTTATCTGTGTATTTGACCTGATGTAATATCTGTGTAGGGGCTTAAAGCTGCTTTGTATACACTAAGAAGCTGGAACATGTAAGTTGTGTCTGATCTGCAATAAATATTTTTATTTCCTTTCTTTGGACTCTTAATGAGCTATATTTTAAAAAATTCTGTTTTCCTTGTACTGTTAATCCTTTTCGTGCCATACTGAACTTATGCAGTTCGTCACTGCCAGTGGGAAGTGTCCTGTTCTTTTGGTCAAAGTTGTTTCTTCTTCTATCAAAATAGCCTGTCCAGCATTGTTCTCCAGATTGAAATATCTGTATGGAAGCATAAAACTATCTTTGTATTTGAGGAACTTCCAGATATACAAAAATAATTACCACAATAAAAAGGTTAGTTTTGGTTACCTTATCCATCCAGGAAGGTTGTCTCTTTAGGTAGTAGAAGGCATTTAATTTCTTGGTTCTTCCCATTCCAGCAAAGTGATCAAAATGGAACAATATTTATTTGGTGTTTTTTGTTGTTGTTGAACAGGTGCCTGCCTTTAAACTTTAGAGCAGAAGACTTAGCTAGTGGAATCCTGCGAGAACGTGTGAAAGTTGGGGCAAGTTTGGCTGATGTTGACCCTATGATTGTTGATAAATCGGTAGGTTTTGTTAGAACTTTTTATTTTCCTTCCTCCAATTATGCATAAGCAGAATTCACCACAGCCTCTCACTGGAGTTGAAGTAAATTCATAATAAGCTCACAGATCTTTTTTGGTTTTTTCCGAAGCTGTTGTCAGTTTATTCCTTTGGGCTACAAAGGACTTGCCTTTGGCCTGTAGGTCATCAACAGGCTGCATACATATCACAATTGCCCAACTATATTTCTTTGTTTACAGTCAGTTTGTGATTACTTGTTATAGTAGAAGCTGGGATATGCTGAGCGGTCCAGAAAAGCAACGTACTGACCACTTGGGTTGGTTAACTCAGTGCTAGCAATGTGGGTCCTGTGCCTATTCAGAAACAATGATGCACATTAGCTTATGGGGTGTGTTGTGCAGAAGCTGCTGCTTTATTACTAGAGCTGAACCATTGTCTAGAAGTACTTTGCCTGTATTAATGTTACGCTGTGCCTGAGCTTAAAAATACTTTCAGACTTAGACTGGATCTCTGTAGATGTCCAGGCGTCCCTGGCAGAGTTAACTTGTGAACCAGATAAACCTCGTGTGGGCAACAAAGAGTTGACTTTCTCAACTTTTTTTACACTTTCAAAATCTAGGGAACTCCTGTTGATCAGTGCAATGTTGTTTGTAATTTGTTTTCAAATATGTTATTTTATAAGTAGAGGTAGGTTTGTGGAAAGCTATTACAGTATATGCTTTGTTTTTTTTTCCTAAGGTGCGTTTTGATAGTATAGGGGGATTGAGCCATCATATCCTTGCACTTAAGGAAATGGTAGTGTTTCCTCTTCTTTATCCAGAAATATTTGAAAAATTCAAAATTCAGCCACCAAGGTAGGTGTATTTACTCTTATTGTTGTATTTTATTTTATTTTATAAGCTCTGAAGAATGGTTCACTTGAAAACACATAGGAGATTGATTCTTTCACTGAAGTGTTTACAGTTCAAATAGAGTTACGTGTTTGCTACCCTACTTGTCTGTCAGAATGTAATAAGCAGGATGAAGAGTTACAAAAATCTAGTTTATTTTTCTTGTAGTAGGAAGGTAAACTTTGTGATTTGGTCAAAGAAAGAATTCTCAAGTGTTCTATTTAGTAATACCTTGCCTTTTTTTTCATTATGTTATCAAATATTTTACTAAATCAAGCTAAATGCTGATGTTTCTTCTATAGAAGTAATCTCAATAATGTTATATTATGGTTTTAATATTTATTAATCAGACACCTTGGTGTGTGATTTAAATAGGTACACATAATCTAAGTAAACTGAAAATTTTGGAATATTTTTGTAATTTAAATGAAATACATCTCTTCAAAGAAGTAACAAATACTGATTCAAATATTACCTGAGATTTAATGTTTGAGGAGATATTTAACTAATGTAAAACAATCCTTTGGAAGCTTAATATACCTTTGATTAATGTTCTTTACAAAGCAAAGATTTACTTATTTGAAAGCAGAAAATAAACTTACATTTTATGAAGTCATATTGAATACATGAAATAGTAATACTAGAACTTAAGTCTTTCTTCTCCAGGCTCCCTGTCTTCCATTATAAAATTTGACTTGGAGTTTTTCAGGAGACATAAAATAAGTTTGTGACTGTGTTGATCCATTTATCTTCAGGGGCTGTTTATTCTATGGTCCTCCTGGAACAGGTAAAACCTTGGTAGCTAGAGCTCTAGCTAATGAATGCAGTCAAGGAGACAAAAAGGTGGCTTTCTTTATGAGGAAAGGAGCAGACTGTCTCAGTAAGTGGGTTGGTGAATCTGAACGTCAGCTTCGACTCCTTTTTGATCAGGTTAGAAGAAAATACGTATTTTTCATATATTTCTCTGTATGTTGGTTTTCTGTGTTTTAGGCAGGCAAAGTTATTTGCAATTGAAGCTAAATAACTGTAAATTTTCATAGATTCGCCAGGATTTGTCCAAATTATATATTCAGATGAAAATATAGAGGAATGCTGACAACAGCTTTTCTTGCTCTGAAAAGTGGGAGGTAGAAGTCTCTTGACTTGTCCATTAATGAAGCAGACAAAGTAGTTTGGGTAAAAATTAGAAAAAAAAAAAAAATCAGTTTGAGTTTGACTGGCATGTTCGAGATAAATGCTACATAGAGGAGGATGCAGGATTGCATCAGTTGTGTGTGTATTTTAGTGTCCTTGTTTGTCTTGGAATATGATGGACAGAAGAGAGAGTCACATAAAGCAATGAAATGCAGTTGCTCAAACAAAAGCTGCTTTTGGACACAGATGTCTAAACAAACAGGTTATGAGCAGAGAAGATACTGCTTTCTGTAACTGAGTATGAGATGTCTCAGTTTGTCTTTAATCTCTCCAACACACAGTAAAACCGATACACTGGTGCCATCTTGCTTATTTAAAGGAGAATGCAGTCTTTTTTGCTTTTTCTGAAACAGTACTGTAGTTGAAAATTCAGTTTTATTTTCAGACTGTACACTTTTTAACAAAGATGTCTCAATGTATGTGCTAGTCTAGCGTGTTAATGCTTTGTAATAAAAACAAACTGTTTTCAATGTTGATGGATAAATTCTGAATTAACAGTGAATTCAAATTCTTTTTTTGCATACCAGGCATACTTGATGAGACCCTCTATAATCTTTTTTGATGAAATAGATGGCTTGGCTCCAGTTCGTTCTAGCAGACAAGACCAGATTCACAGGTAGTATTTCTCATATGCTGCCATTATCTTGATATGTATGACATTATCTTGGTAAACTCTTAAGTGTAATTTTACTCAGTTCTCAAGAAAGGTTTTTACTTTTGCTTAAGCTCACTTAACACTAGAAAGGACAGACTGTTGAGTTTTTTTTGGTGTCGAAAGTCATCTTTTCAGTTCTTCAGATAGACTGTAATTTGCTGGAAATTGAAATCTAGTGATTACCCCTCAGTCACGTTATTAACTTCAAGATTTCCACAGCCTTTGTTTTGGTTGCTGGTTTTGTACTGTAGACAGATTGTCTGTTACCAGCCCAATAGAATAGCCAGTTGAAAAAAATTTTACTCTAAAATGGTGAATTGTCATGTTCTGTGAATGGAGACCCATATAATTTTGGTTCTGGATGGCATGATGTACAAATTTATCTTGAGTTGCTATTGCCATTTTTTTAAAACATTTTTTACGACAGTTTACTACTGGCTGAAATTTTTCCTAACTGATCTTCAATCTCAGTTTTGCTGTGCTTTTTGTGGCAATGCACTTGCATCTTTTGTTCTATAGGTACTGGCATTTGTGTATGTATCTCCCTCCACTCAACTGAGGGGGACAGGAGGGAAAATTTGAGGCCAACAGACCAGAAGGTTGTGGGAACATGTGACTTTGTCTTGATGCACCTTTCTTCTGCCTGGTGCTACCGTTACTCTAAACAGGATGATGCATACACTGTTAATGGAAGAGAACTTTTTGGAGCTGCAGTAAATAGCTTCCTGAGCTTGCATTCCCCAAAACTTTTAAAGGAGGAATTTTGAATTTGGTGTAATCCTTACTGGAATCATAATACTAAGTATAATACAGATTATAACAAAAGTTTCCTTCTTGCTTTGAGACTTGAAACAGTTATGTGACTGTTGGGGTTTTTTTGAAAGTGTTTTTCTTTGAAGTTATGAATGTTGCAGCTGAAAAAGTAAAAATTCTTGCCACTTTCCCTATACATTCTTTTTTTTGAAAACTTTTAGCTCTATAGTGTCTACTCTTCTTGCCCTCATGGATGGACTGGATAATAGAGGTGAAATAGTTGTAATTGGTGCTACAAACAGACTGGATTCTATAGATCCTGCACTCAGGAGACCTGGTCGCTTTGACAGGGAATTTCTTTTCAACTTGCCTGATCAAAAGGTAAAACTTACAAAGGAGATTTATTAATAAACATTTCTAGTATATTAAACATTTGAATGCCTGACAACCAAGCTTATGAAATACAAATATGCATTGTTACTTGTAAGAATGTTTAATAATTTTAGGAAGACATTTTTAGTAAAACCATATTGTATACGTAAACTTATATTAAACTTGAAATCTTCAGAATATAGTTAAAATTAAACAGAGTCAAATTGTTTACATTAAACTGAATTGCTGATCTAAAAACTGTTTTTCTATGGGTTTGTATAATGAAGCCTAACTACTGGGGTTTTGGAAGTTATGGTAAGAGAAAATAGCTTTGTGTCATATAGACTGCTAAGCACATAAAAATTGTACATGCAAAGCCGGATGTTGTTATATTGGCAACAGGAACATTTCAGTTCCTTGTTCTAGACTTCTATAAACTCAGCCATAATATTTCATTAATTTATACTTAAAATTAAATTTACTTTGTGTATTGATAGGTGTATATGGATTCTATAGAATTTTAAAATGACATAGTTTTGGAATTCATGTGTATATACTGTGCTACTCTGCAATAAAGTAATTGGTAGAAGCTGTTAATCGTAAGTGCAGCAATTAAAAATTAAATTATAAAATTATGATAATTCCTAATAGAACATGAGTTCTATTAGGAACGTCAGTTCATGTGTAATAATGTTGTTGATTAAACGGCAGTTAAAATGTGTAACTGGTATACTGAAAAAATTACTGTTTATACATGAAATTAAAAAAGAAGGGAAAACCTGTGCTTTTGAGAGACTTTTGAGTGCTGAGTTCTATTTTATGAGTCTCGATGACGTGTCAAAAACAGGTAAAAGAACTTTATATTCACATGAATAAATAATATTTTTATCTAAAATAGGACATGGATTTGACTTGCTAACTTAGATATTTTTTTTTTCCTTTTTTTCCAAATCAGGCACGAAAGCACATTTTACAAATTCATACCAGGGATTGGAACCCCAAATTGTCAGATCCTTTTTTAGGAGAGCTGGCTGAAAAATGTGTTGGTGAGTGTTACGATGTTAGTATTTTTACTATAGATGCTTTCTCTTCTATGTAAAACTTTGAAGGTGTGTTAAATGCGTCAGGATATTTTATTATTTTTACCTTTCTGAACTTCTGTACTTTCAACAGCAGTCCTTTTTTGTAATAACAAGATATGCTTCTGTCTTACTAAAACACAAAATGAGTAGCTAGTAGTCATTTGAAAATATAATCATACTTCCTTTCTGTAACATCACTGTCCTTCTGTAGGATGCATACCCTCAAAGAGATGCAAAATGAAGTGGGAATCGGAATCTTTAGGTAGACTTCCCATTAAATTAGTAAATTACAGAAGAGATAGGGAGGCTTGGGATTTTTTTTTCTGTCTACTTATGGAGGGACAAAAAAAAATCAGTACTTATGTCGGGTTTTTTTGTTTTGTTTTGTTTTTTACTGACTGGCATGCTCTCCTCTGACATAAATCCAACAAACTAACCAGCCTTTCTGAAGATGAATTTTTTTTCCAGATTGCTAGCACAGAGCAACCTCAAAGTGTAGATATAGGCAGGGGGGATAAAAAAGCACCACACCATGAGTACATTAAATACACCTTTGGAGCGCCCAAAGACCTGCTGTACTGAATGGAGGATGGTTGTTCAAGATAAACCTGCTGCTTAAAAGCTAATCAGGAATAAACCCAAATGTTTTTATAGTGAATTTAACAGAGGAAATGACCTTAAAACACACAGCGCGATCTCTTGTCAACAATTTGTCATGTGAAGATACATCCTCTGTCAGTCATGTGCTTGGACAGGCACTGAAGTTCTCAGAGAAAGGATGGTCTCAAATATCGGTGCATTGGAATCCATCATCAGAGAAATAAGAACTTTAAATTGAACATCAGTCCATTCAGTCAGCTACAGTACATCCGAATTATCCTCTTCATCCACAGGGACATCTATCATCGAAGCAGCATCCCTCCGCTTTTGATGTACAAAGACCTCAACATCTTCTGGTGAGGAGAAAACATAACTATCCAGCAAACTCCAGTTTAAGCTTTGCCGGGTATAAGACAGCATGTGCCAAACCCATTTCATGTAAATTCTGCTTCATTTGTGCAAAGATGTGGTGCCTGCTTAGTGGGAGAGAGGGGAATAGATGGGATAAAACCCAGTTGTTTCTTTAAAAATTCACCATATTTTTGCATTGAGAACACAATTATATATTTTAAAATTTCAGACCCATAGGGAAAACCGTTTGTAGGTTTGATTGGAAGACATTCTTTGTACTCAATAAAGCCTGTCAGTTCTCTGGAAAAGTCAGCTAACAAAAAGAAACACTCTTTTCTGTTTTCTTTGGCTTTCCTACTGTCCAACTACTGTGCACTTGATTGACTCCATTCTGTATCTTGGAATTTAAATGTTTCCACACATCCGAGATTAAAACCTTTTTACTATTACAAGGACTTTTTAAAACAGCTGAAGTAAGACTGATTTATCTTCTTCGTCTTGAGATTGCTTCATCATTTCTATAAGTGAAATCTGCAGCAGCTAATAATTTAAACAGACTTTCCAGACTCTTTGTGGCCATTGCAAATCGGATTCATTGGCACACTTGTCATATGATACAGCATATACTGGTCTGCTGTTTCCTCTTGTGTGCAGGTTTTCTTTAAAAACATCCCCCC
>NW_009631833.1:0-6824 GCF_000690535.1 Cariama cristata
TTATATATAATTTTCCGAAAAACGTGGTACAACTTAGTTGATTTTTAAATGGATTCATACAGTCTACACCATACACTAAAGTGAGAAGGTAATTCAGGTTTCCTAAGCTATCCTTGCTAAAAACAAAAATAAAATAAACCTTTAATAGTACTTCCCCAATATTCATATTTTGGTCAATCCTGTTTTTCTTGTTTAAAAAAAAAAAGCTGTAAGCAACAACATTTTGTCTAAAAGTTGTAATGAATTTTCAATGCCAAAGATGCAGCTGTCAATATTACCAGAATGAGCGCTATGTACTATCAGAGGTATAAATCACTCTCCATTATTTTGATTATATTTCTATGGTTTTTAATTTGGAATCACAAAATCTTTTATAAGGCTCTATAAACTCACCTGTATATGTTGTTAAAAAGAACACTGGGTGTCTGTACATTTTGCAATGTAAGATATAAAGTAAGTGAAGTTAAATATTTTAAGAAAATCATCCCAAACTCATCCGTATGCATACATACATACACACACACACACACAAACACCCACACATCTCTCTCTGACATAGTTTTGTGAAACTATACAAATATATTGCCTAAAAATATTTCTCTTGTGGCTAGGAATAGTTGTTGGTAGAATTCAAATTACAAAGGCAAAGTATATGCCAAACTATTGACTCTTTTATCACAAAAGAGATTTGAAATTAGGAACATGGCACGTTCTCAGCTGACCCTTCTCCCATTGGAGTTAAAATGGGGTTGGCTACCATCTTTGTTGGGAAAAGGATTAAGCCCTTGCATATAATCTTTATGTTCTGTAATAATTCTGTGGTCTGAAATGGTATCTTAGAGGGTTTCTTTTCTATGAAATATTAAAAAAGGTAAAATTTCAAAGGTAAAGTTTAAAATTTCTTTCATGTCCATGGAGTTTAAGTACCATTTACTACATGTACAATCTAGTAAAATGTTTTTTCTTTTTTTTTTTTCTTTTTGTATTGTGGTTTTTTTGCCCATTGTATCTTTATGTCAAATATTGAAAACAAATGAGAGAACACTATGATATCAGCCAACGTCTAGCCAAATTTGAACAAATTCCTACCAATGATTCAGTATTAAGTAAGATGAGAAAACCGCTCGTTGATTGCAGTGCAACTTGGATCATGCCGTTCTATAGAAATTCTGATTTCCCCACCAATGCTGCCACAGGATGAAAGTGCGAGAAGCTGAATTCAGCCACTGCTATGTCATAATAGAGTTTGTGTTTCTTCCTTTTATTACTATTTTTTTCTTTGTTTGTTTATAGTGACAGTTTCTATTAGATAGAATTATATAAATCATCTGTATGGAAACCATCCTGCTATGGATCCAAACCAGACTCCTGATGAATTTGCGAGAACCCTTTGTACAAACAGCTACTGGACCAAGCCCTGAAGTTGTTAATTTAATACTCTGAACAAAAAAATATGCTTGTTAAGCACTTTTAATGTCTACGTCTAGCACATTTGTGTAACTACAAAATATTTTGTAGGATCCTTTTTAAAATGTGTATATTATACAAAGCAATCAAAAAAATTGGCAACAACAGCTATTGATTTGATCAAACACAACAATGAAATGTTTCTCTAGCTGTAGGTAGCGGGACTTTTACTCACCTACAGGCATTGTTAATTTTACGAAGAAAAGCAGTGATATTTGTGACGAATATTTCATTTAAAGGAGTTTGTTAAATTCTTGTTTCTGCTTCTAAAGCAAGAAAGTCCTTGCCCTTCTTAGAACTGTTTTTTCTTTATTTCCAAGTATCTTTTTAATATTAGACATACACTGTAAATTAAGGTTGGTTTCAGTCTTTGGGAGGAAAAGGAAATGTTTTTCTTTTCTATTTCATGAACAATTGAAGTGTTTTTATTTGATGAAACTGCCTTCACATTTTGCACGCCATTTTTTCTGAAAAAACTTTACCATATCATGCCCTGTCATTCATTTCCAAACTGAACTATTTCCATGAACAGTGTATGTGATATACATACCCATTTATTTTCCTTTTTTTTTTTTTAATGTTAAATAATGTAGATGTTGGTCCATGTATGCACAGAAATCCTTCTGAGTTCATTGGGAGAGTTCCAAAGGGAATCATGAGAGGGGGCAGACCTGCTGAAGAAAAGGAAGTTTTTAGGTACTACAGCCTGGGCTGCCACGATATTTAAAGGCGTAGCTTTTGCTGATTTCCCTAGCTGACTGTGAGTTTCAGTATGGTAACAGTTGACGACACAAGCTTTAGGACATATTAAAAAGCAGTACATAGCTGCTGTGTCCCAAGAGAAGTGCTGAGAAGCATACTGGGCAGTACAGAGGCTCAATTTCTCCCGTTTCTTTGTTTTAGTGGGGAAGATACCTGTTGCATCCAGCCAACTCCCATTGAAATTGATTTGTTCAGCATCTCCCATATATTTCGTCATGCTACTAGGTGCCTATCTGCAGTGATAGGTATGTAAATGCCTTTAAACATTAGCTTTTGTATTTGCCTCTTCCTTTAAACATATATGATGCAAATGTCTAAGGACTCTGATTTGCATATTGGACACAAAAGTAAACTGAAGTAGGCAGAAAATGTTTAGATTGGATATTAAGTGGAAATATCTATACACATAAGCTGGGATAAGGAAGATTCTGAAATCTCCTTCATGAAAGATTTTCAAAAATAGTTCAAAAAATACCTGTCAGGGATGAAACAAGTGTACTTAAACTTGCCCTGGAGAAAAAGCATGGACTAGCCTCTCAGTCCTGTTGTTCTTTAATGTTCCTGGTAGGACATGCTAAGCTTTGGAGGGTGTGACCTGTACACGGCTGTAGGGATAAGAGTGTTCTGTCCTTCAATTAGGTATCAGAAGCAATATTTAATGTTTAAATTTAGGACTTATGAGCATAATAGAGCAAACTGTCTGTGTGAAGAACTGGCTTTGGAGTAAATTAGAGTTCCAGCAGAGAAGACAGGATCTTATAAAGGATAACAAAATGGAATCAGATCTGTAATTTTTTTTTTTTTTCAATTCCTGATTTAGAAATGTAGCAATGGATTTCTAAGCAGCTTGCCTATTCAATTTCTTCAAAACGAGACATTGGTTTCTTCCAGATGGATTCTTCCAAAGCTTAGAAATACTAAAACATTTCACTACTTGAAATAAAATTCCAATTGTTTAATGCAAGTTTTTACTAAGCTGCCTATTGAGAGAAAGAAAAAAAGAGGTATTTCTGTCAATATATTCTCAGCTGATTTAAATAAGGTGTAGTAATTTTTCATCAGTATTGTTGCAAAATTAAGTGGAATGACAATGCACAGATAAATACAATTTGTAAAGATTATGCTTCCTGCATTATACTCACTATATATGTGTGTGGGGAGATATGTGTGTGTGTGTGTATATAATTGTAGTTCAAAATCTGGTAAATTGCCACTGGATTTTTTTCTTACAGGAGTACATTCCTATCAGTAAATGCAAACAGAAGAGTAGAAACACATTTATGATACTACAAAGTTAGACTTGTTGCTTAGTGTAGAATAGAGTTGTAGATTTGAATTCAGCCCCTTCTTCATGCATTATACCCACAACCAAGCACACATTTCAGTATTTGACTTCCAAAGTTTTACCTGCTCATAGTAGGCTTTTTTTTCCTTTTTTTTTCTTTTTTTTACATACTATCATTCCTCAGGGTAAAGGGTAGATAAATAGATAGTCTTCCTAGGCTGATAAATTGTCACTGCAATTTTGCAAGGCTGTTAAATATTTGTATGTCTTATATGGAGATAGCTGATCATATCCTGCCATTGTTCCATGTTCAAGTCTTGAGTTTTATGGCATTGAGACTTTTGAATTAAAATCTATACAAAGGCACAGGGGCCAAAATAGCCATCTTTGAGAAACGTTTAGTTACTGCAATTTGACTGCAAAACATTGGCATCAGATGCCTATAAGGAATAGGAAGTTGTTTATTCTGTTTGCAGTAATGTAAAAGACGGCCAGTGAGACTTTATTATAATATTATGCTATGAGAAATTCTGAAACTGTGAGTTAAATTCATTGCACTGATCCCTACAATCAGAGCTCAAATTCTTCTTAAAGAGCTCCTTCATTTTATTTTGTCTCTAATCTGCTACCTGTCTTGGTATGAAATGGGTACATATATATAAACAAATACACACATCCATTAAAATCCATTGTTGAGCATCTGTGTTTTTGTAGATACCCTCATATGTAAGAAATGAGCAAGAACTAACTTGGACAGCTTTCTTGAACTGAAATCGTTTTTGAATTTGAATTTGTTAATAAAGTTCATGATATTGACAGACATCAGGAAAAATGAAATTTATGTGGGTGTAGTTGTCCAGAAGGCAACTGCTTCATTTAGGAAGCATCCTGTCAAAAATGTGTAAATGTGAGTGCTGGAAATCTTGCTGAGTCAAGATGAAACATACGGTGCTAAAGCTTTCTTGTTCGCTGTGTCAGCACTGTGTCCTCTGGATGTTAACCAGTTTAGTCAATCAGAAGGTACCAAAAATGGCAGACAGGATTCAGATAACATTTACCATTCTGCTGAAGAGAGCTGAAGACAATAGGTGAACATATACTAAAATATTTATGTCTCTTATACAATATGGAAAATTCGGTTAAGCCAAACGATTAATGAAACAGTATGCTTCCAAATACATGCACTTCAAAAATTAAAGTTCACCTGATGCTCAACTTAAAAGCGTGTTTTAGATACCTCATCTTTGAGTTGCACTAACAGCGAAGAGTATTGTATAACAAAGCCTTACGACAACACGATAAAGGGAATGTAACCAATCCAACCTTAAGTTTTAGAAGTCTTGCATCCAAACATTCAGGTTGCAAAACTGAACTGCATTTTATATGCCTCAGAGCCTAATTCCAGTAAAGGCAATGGCCCAAACCACAGTGATTTGAAGGAGAGGAAAAGGAAGTTTTCATTTCTTTCTTTGTGCACATGAACATTTAAGCAAGAGCAGCGTACAATGAAAGGATATGACACCAGAAAAAGGGAAACCTCACTAGCTCTGCTTTTAAAAAGCTGCACAATCAAGTTTAGAAATTTGGACACGGCTATGTGTCAGTTTAAAACAGACATGTTTCTAATAATGTTATCTCAAAGCAAAATAACACAAGAAGTTAAATGATATCACTGTTCAGATTTTCTAAGAAGACAAAGAGAGAAACACATTCCTGAAAAGATAGGTTCATGTTTTTACTACACAGAAGGGCAGGGAATTACAAATTCAGTGGCGCAGAGGATTCTTACAGTGCCATAACACTTAGTTGAAAATGTGAGCAAAGCAAGCAAAGAAAATACCAACCTCAACGATGAATGTTTTGGAAAGTTTTGCTTTGGAAGGTAACAAACAGATCCTAAGCGCCTTATGTCCTTTCAGACCTAGACGGAAAGATGTTTCCTATCATCTTTTCTGGTATTTCACTTGGAGTATAAAAGGAGTCCTCTGGAGGGTTTGCATGTTCACCTCAGTGTGTGTAGGGTATTCCCTTTTGATGAGAATTACACAGAAAAAAGACCTAGATGAAGCCTGATGTCAAAACTACCTAGTAATACCATCCCCATCACTACAGATTTTCTAGACAGGTATCAGAATAATTTAGGGTAGAAACTTTATGGGATGCTGACAGAAGAGCACTGATGTGGCACTGTTCCTCTGTGAAGAAGAAAAAAGGAGAGGAGAGAGAGAGAGAACATTCTCTGCTGTTCCCAGTCTCACAGATTACATTAATTGGTACTTAAATAGTGCTTTGTTCAGGAACATAAATATCTTGAAAGACAAAGATTTCACCATGAGAGCAATATATTTGTTGTGGCTTATGCTATCTGCAAAAAAATGATGAATACAAACAAACATTCTCCTGCTCAGCTCCCTGAAGATGAGGCTAAATGATGCCCTTGGAGCTCACGGCCATTCAGGTTTTGTAAGAGGCTTGGTTTGATTTATATTCTGACTGTCAACAAAAAAAGAGAAGAGAGACAGAATGCTGGAAGTAAAAGATAGTTAATTAATATAATCTAGGGAGAAAATGCAATATACCTTGTAATGATACCATTAAACCTCACTGAGCTTCTGGAAATGAGCTGTTAAAAATGAAACAAACAAACAAACAAACAAAACCCAAAATAAAAAATAAATCTGCTTCTTGACATTCCAAGTACACATTTAAATTAGATCAATCACAGCTGAGTTGAAAAATAATGGCATGTGAAGTATGATACTCTTTCTTACACCTATTTCCAGGGGAGAGGGGGGGACAGCCCTGGCATCCAGCACCTCCCCAGGGATGGGGATGGGCTGAGGCCAAGAGGGGCCGTTGGCCCATGGGTGGGGGTCAGGATCAGGCCCAGCACAGGGAACCAGGGTCAGACACGGCCCGGGGATGGCGGGGCAGGGTGTGGGCCCACCCCACGACATGGCAGGGAGCCTCTCCCCATGGCCCCCAGCAGCGCTGAGCCAGCCCAAGCCCCCAAAATCAACCCCCCAGGAGCATTTCTCACCCTATTGTGAAAACTTTAACAATTTACAAACTTTCTTCCTAGATATATTATTGTATTCTGCTTCAAATACTACTTTTTAATGGATGTTACTTTATTGTGCTTTTCACCATTTATGTCAGCTGGTTTTTGGAGGGTTCCTGGCATTATGTAGAGTTAAGTAATGGACATACCAGTCTAACTTTTAAATTATACCTTCATAATTATAGGTGGAGTTCAATTAGCCCTTATCATATAGAAATTAATATTAAAGTTTCTGGGTTTAATTTTGAT
>NW_009631834.1:0-41384 GCF_000690535.1 Cariama cristata
GGGAGGCGGCAGGGGACAGGGGAGAGAGAGACTAGGGTAGAGAGAGACAGTTTGGTTACATTCTAAAGCTATGCGAAATGTTCAGTTCTTCTTTGAAAAATAAATTTAAATAAAGAATATGATCAATAAAAAAAAAAGCAAAATGTTTGAATTGCAATTGTTTTGAAAGAATCACAGGATTTTTAATAGCCTATTTAGTAACACTTAAGCACATTTTTAGTGATGAAAATGCCAAGATACCTGTTAAGATGAAAGCAGACTACAATAATGCCCACAAGTAATACTCAAAAAATAAATGTACTCATTACACACTACTTATGTAAAAATATTGTTTTATAAACTGCAAGAATTCTACACTAAGTGCTATACTACTAGTGTTACTCTTTCTGCCAGTACATGTGTCTGAAGTTTTTTGCAGTTCGTAGAATTTCCTTTGTGAGGTCTGAGCTCAATTCAGTGAAAAGCAAGAAGGTGTGAAGGTAATGTTGCAGAATCTGTGTAGTTTTATCTTACTAAATTAAAATACATGCAATGATTCATTATATGATATAAACAAGAAAGGAAAAGTTATCTAAGAGTTATCTAAAATTTTAGTCTCATCAACACAACTAGTCTCAATTCAGCTTACCTTTCATGACCTAGGATTTTTTTTATTATTTTTATCTTCAAATAGTCTTAAGATATTCTGATTCAATATATAACCCCCCCCATGTTTTTATAATATAGCTTACCTTAACTTGATCTGTAACTTACAGACAGTTGAAAAATTTAATTTATCAACATGTAGAAAAAAATGTAAGACGTAAAAAAACATTCTTCCTTCCATATATTATCTTCCCTCACAGTCTTTTTTATGGTGTTTTTTCTCACTTCAGTATGCATCCCTTTTTCATTTGTAGAATGACAGTAAAAATAACTAAACTGTTCAGACAGTCTGCATTTCCTACCAATGCTAACTGTCTTCTTGTCGGACAAAACCAACTTCATTAACATTGTTATCTTGCAGTTTTGTATGAGTCCTCTCAAAACAGATGCAGGATGCTTTAAACACATTTAGTTATATAATTTATTTTCTGTTTTAAAAGGGTGTCTATCGTATATTTTCGTTTTTCTCCTTATTGTAATTACATTTTTTTCAGGTCTAGTCAGTGGTGCTAGTTTGGAGATTTTGGGCCAAGTAGGTATCCTATTGGTTTCCTTCTCCCAAGAAAGGAGCCTTTAGGAAGATCATATGGGTACATCTGACATATTTTCACTTAATAATTTTAAGTTATCTGAGATACAGAAATATTAATTGTCTTAAAATACTTGCCAAGAACTTTGTTAAATTTCCTATTTTAGTGGTAGTCTTGCTGTAGCTGTGATGGCTTATGCATTCAACTAAGAGAAATGTTGTAGGCAGAGACAGCCTATTTTATTAGACCAGCTATATTGCTCACCTTATAAAAAAAGATGACCTGTCCTTACAAAACATTTTTGCTAAGTTTTTTTGCCTTTTTTCTAGTCATTTTATGCCCATATATTTATTATCATCTAACAGCTTGCAGTCTAGGACTTCAGGATCACACTTCGTATCATACTGATTTTTAAAAAAAACCTAAGGTGGGTTCTTTGGATGGAAAATGAACATGAGACAACACAGTACAAGTTGCTTCCTTGACTGGGAGGTTTTGAGGTCATAATTTCTGCAGTACTTTAACAACTTCAGTGCTATCCCACTTCCTTGCGGTCACCCAAGACTCATCACTTAAGATGAGCCTATGAGTCTATCTTCATCTCATCCATCAGTCTTTAAAATACTTACCACCCCCAACACAGAGTTTTAGTAGGACTTACAACTACACAAAGCAAAATGTCTTCTACTCTCCCACCTTATTTTCCAGAGCGCTAAACCAGCACATTTCAGCTGACTCCTGCTACAGCAGCTGTCTTCACATTTGGTGTTTCTGCTACTCTTTAAATTTACGCTTAACAGTGAAACTATGTTAGTGCAGTAAAATTTCCATCAGTAAACACAGAAATCCAAATCCAAAAAACTCACCATCCTTCATCATTATCTACTTCAGGTTCAGAAACCTCATTTTCAGGAGTTTCTTCAATTGCCTGGGTTAACTTTGATTTAAATCGGTCCAACAGTGCCAGTGTCTGAAATTAAATACCTGGGTTTAGAGAACTTATATATATTTATACACAACAATTGGTATATACAACATCTTTATTATTATTTTGAGAAATAGTACAATGAGATGGAAGAGAGATCTTTCATACGAAATGGAAAGAAACACTGTAGAGAGGCAAGTGAGAGAGCAAGAGGCAGCGAGGGGATGAGGGGTGCAGAGCAAGAATGCATTGAGAGCACCCATCAAGAGAACAAGCAAGAGCAACGTTGAGGCAGGAAGAACAAGCAGGGAAGGTGCACCATAGGTGTAAGAGAGCACTTGTCTGGCCATCTAATGAAATTAAAATGCATTTTTAAGGAACAAAACTTGTGTCAACTTACAGAATAAAATAGCTGATTAAACAACACTGACTGCTGACGAGTTTTACTGTTTGAATCTGCTATTTTCTCCTCATAAAGCAATCCATTCTATAAATTACAGATCATTCAAGCTTTGAAGACCTAGTTTGATTGATATTTATACAGTTTACATTGCTGATCTTTTAAATTATCTACTGATATTGAAAAAAAATCAAAGCTTTTGACTCAAATACAATGAACCACCTTAACTAATTCTACAGATACAGGTTCTAATGCTGCATACATTAAGCTCATATTCATTTATATTTGGTATTTTATTCTCCAGCTGACATTGCCCAGTCTTTCAGCTACAACAGTCACCAAATCTCAGGTGACACCTGAAGATCATACCGCAGGTCTTGTTTCTGATCACCTGGAATGAGATTTTGATTATACAAGAATTGCATGCCTGAGCCTTGTGATGGGAGAGGGGGCTCTTCAAAAAAAGGGCAGACCATAAGAATAATTTGCACAGCCCACAGCTTATTTCTTGCTGATATTTGAGACATTCCTGGAAAGGAAAGCATCAGGGAATAAGTGCTTGACTGAATTTATGTGGCAGGCTACATTTGATCTGTAGGTGATAGGTTGGCAACCTATGTTGTAAAACACCTCTGTATGGCTGTTTAGTTTTGTTTGGTCAAGTTTTTCAAATTTAAAAGAATAAAAACTAAACAAGAATAGAAAACAGAAATAGGAAATACCAGAAGTGTTCACTGGAATCAAATTTCCTTCTGGGAGCAATCTTAACTTTAGGAGCTTCCTGGCTTTTGAATTCTTTGGAAAACATATTTTAGCACTGCCAAATGCAGGTTTTGGAGGTTTTTTTTGCATTTATTTTCTTTACTTTCCATTTAATCTTTTGCTTAAGATGGCAGAAAGGAAAATTTCAAAGATATTTGGGCCCCCCAATCATTCCAGTTCTATAGCTTTCCATACTATCGCAAACAAACCCCGTACTTGCAACATCTGAGACAGCAAATCTCTGCCTAGGCCATCAGAAGAAAACAAACTATTTTTTACATGCAATTGTGACCAACCAAAGCCACATTCCTTGTGCATTCTCTAATATTCTCTGGCGCCAGCATTCCTGTGAGTAGACCAGGTGATAGAAATAATTTCGAAATATCCTAGTAGGCATTCTTGCAGTGAGTGATTAGACGCTGTACTGTGGATCAAAGAACTTTATAAATTGACCCTTGTAGAATTATAACATTAGGACTTCCAATATCTAGTATTGCAAGGAGACACATATCTTTCCCCTCTTCTTTAACTCTTATACAGAGGATGGAAAATGGTATTGTGCTGTAGGACCAGGTAGGAGGGATGCAAGACCAGAAGAGGCTCTCCACAAGCAAAAGGGATTACAAAGAACTTCATTAATTATTGTTGAACGGTTCTCAGCAGGGTTACATAAATAAAAATTAAGATCTACTAAAATATACATCCCTGTTATCTCATCTTGTTTTCCTATGATGTCCAGGACAGGGCTGATATAAATTTATTAGAAGTGGTTTTAAGTCCCTTGATCCACATTGCCAACAGAGCTTTAGTACTCTTTGATTCAAAGTTAATGGGCTTTTGAATGTACAAAGTTTCCATAAACTTCTTAGTTTAGAGCTAAATCAGCTTGCCGCATGTATAAAGGTTTGACAACTGCTGCTTTGAAGTTACTAAGCCTCACGTTTCCAATCTTTTCTAGCTTCAACAGTTGAATATGAACATCTTCGTAGCTGAATTGACATGCACTTATAAACCAATGTGTCTGATGTACTGCACAGATTTTAAATTAATGGTATTTTCCACTTCACAGGCAGTTTCATATATTTAACAGTTTCAAACTTCCCTATTTTAGAAAAAACAAGTATTTATGTCAAACTTTACTTTGGTCATATGTGCATACTAAAGTGTACATACAACCTAACTTATTTTGAAAAATAATTTTCATTATATTTAAAAAGTGTTTTCTTTTTACAGTATGGTTGAAAACTATTTCTGTTCATTTCACAACACCAAAAGGTATGGATGAATTTAATCTCTCTAAAATATAATATAAAATATTAAAAAACCCAGCTTGGACAGATGCCAAGTATGCAAACTTCTATCCCAATGTTATCTTATGGCAAGCTGCAAAGCCAAGGAAAGCACTGTGTAGAAATGCAAACTCTTGTAAATGTAATCAAGGATATCTTTGCATGAGTAGCGCTTCCTTTTGGAAGATTTTAGTGACTAAACTGATAGCAATTCCAAATACACATCAAAACTTCACTTACCTGTCTACCTGGGTAATCAAAATAGGGGACTGAAGAGTACATCTTTATTTTTACAAATAATGCGATTCTTTTAATGGAAAATTAAACACATTTAATTTTTACACAAATGAACAGAGAAACATTTTCAGAACATTTTCTGGAATTTTTTTCCCCAGGTTGTGAAACTATTACCTGATCTTCGCGAGAAACCCCTTTCTTTGGCTGCTGCTTCCGCTTGTCTTCATATTTTCTCTTCTCCAGAAGGTATTCTTCAACAACACTGTTTGGAGCAGGTTCCTCCTCTGAATAAGGAAACATATTGGCTTAAACAAATTAAATTTGGGTTTATGATTTAGTATCATTTTGGAGATAATTTGTCACTTCTGAAATACCAAGCAAAACACTTCCATAAAACGTTTCAGTTGTATTGCTTTCTCAACAAGTAGAACGATTTGCTACTTGCTGAAATGAAAAACACAACACTGTACTGGGCAGACAATGAACCAAAAAAATTTTTGTTTCTATTTTATTTTACTATGGAGCCAGGGAAAGCAGGGTAACAGAAATAAAAAGACAAGAAATGAAAACTGTTGAAATTCCTTTAAAAAATTTACCTTCATTTCTAAAGATCTTTCTTGGAGCAGCCAAACTGTTATGTGCATTAATATTCTATGACTATTTGTTACAGCGTAGAGAAACATAGACAAATATTGCCTACAGACAAATTCACACTTTTCCTGTTTTGTAGGCTCAAGCAGCCACAACTCAAATCCTTGATCTTGCAACAGGGAAAAAAGCCATAACACTTTTACTTTAAACAAAGTCTATCTTGTCAATCAGGAAAAAAACTCTATACTAATAAAGTATATCTGGACTAGTCAACAGCTGCTCCCCTTTGTCGTTTTTTAACAGTTTTTTCTCTGCAGAATATCAACTGCCATGAGAAATTAATAATTTAGGGGACAAAAACTAAATCTGAAAATTTATCAAGACCATCCTTCCAGGTTTTCTTCCTCTGAATAGCATTAAGACATCTCACATGCTGATTTAGTATACTTGAAATCTATTTACACATATTTACAGGATTGTTATTCCTGATAAGGAACAGAAGAATAAAACCAGATGTCCATTGCAAATGATGAACCAGAAATATGTATCTGGAGGAAACTGTTCCAACAAATTTCTGGATATACAGCCTGATGAACTGTAAATCTAAATCAAATCCTGTATCAGTTTTTTTAGATGACTGCTGACAGCTATACAGAAAAAAATTTCTGATTCCAAACTAAATTTCTCTTGCAGCTAGAGTTTTCAATAAAGTTTATAAACATAGCATTTCATAATAACAGGAAGTAAATTTGTAATGGTATATCTACATATAAAATATTCGTTTACACATTTCTACAAGTAAAATCTCTTGTTTCCTTTTTTATCCTAATTTATATGTTGCATGTATGTATTTAAAGAATATCAGGTAAAACAATCAAACACACACAATACCATTCAGAGCTATTTTTTTCCTGTTTTCCAGTTGACATGTTGGATATAATGAAGAACAGAGGATTATGGGTACCAGTAAGATAAAGAAAGAAAAAGCCATCTTCTAGAATGACCCCAAAAGACAAATGCACATACACAGACATTTAGGGATGATTAAACAGCTGAATGAATGAAATCAAATCTGTCATAAAATCTCATACAGCATAACATCAGATGAACTGAAAAGAGTAACAAAGTGGAGTATAAAACTACAAACCATAATGGCTCGGCTCCACCTTTCTCCCTATTACCTCAGTCTCTTTTACTATTAAAAAACCCCATTCTTAATTCAAGACCAACTCCTTGTGAAGTCAAAACATGTATCCAATCAATCTTGTTGACTGTGTGGAAACAACATACCCCCTTGTTTTACTAACATTTAGCGTCTAGATAAATAACTTGAACTACAAAACCACCTGCTTTCCTATAGAAAACAACCTTTCAGGTGACATTTACCTAAAGGGGTGCTTGAAATGAATTCCATTTACTTGATGATAAGTACAACTGCCCATCTATGACACGCAAAAGAACTGAGAAGAGTGTTCTTGAAAACTTACAAAAATGCCAGTCTCAAGCTGGCCACAAACATTTAAACTTGTTATCCAAACTTTGATACACATATGCTGAATTTAAAGAAGATGTGATCCTTAGTCATACATGTCTTTTGACTAAGATTTTAGCTTAACCTAGTGCAGCTCAAATATAATTCTCATACAAATAGGGTAAATTCCCCTGCAGTCGTGTGTTTATGTATTTTTATCACACTCATATGGTTGTCACTTACTGTTAACACAAATAATTCAAATTTCAGTTTAAGCCTTCTCTTGAGATTATTGTTTTCTTGGGTCTTTGCCTGTCAGAGTTTTTCTAATCCTCAACTTCATTCTCTCTGCCTCCTAGGAAAACCTTTTTATAAGTTGGAAAAGGATAATCAGATCCACCTGAACCAACTTCATAGTGAGTCAACCAAAACAGTTATGCACTTGTATGCATTATATTTCTGCACCTTTCATTAAAATGACGTAAAGACATGCCTGTATTTCTCCATGAGGTCTTACAACCTATTACTACACATTAAAAGCAAGTAATACAACAGGAAGGATTTTCAAGACCCCATAAGTCAACGGGTTTCTAACACATTATAAAACTTTTGAAAGCTCAAAAAAATTATTTCAAAACCACACTGTCTATTTTTTAATATAAATAAAACATTCAGTTTTGATAAGTAGCAATTCTTTGATAAAATTATTTCATGCCTGCAAGAACAAACTCAGGTAATTACCAAGCAAAAGAAAACATCTGGAAGAGAGATTTGTTGCTGGGAAGAACCCTTTTAAAATGTAAAAACAGATTCCTGGCTGCTACTTCCTATCTCCCAGTCAGTATCCCAGTGCCCCTCCAAATCTTCTGCAACAGAGTTGGAAAAAAGAGGAACCACGCCACTGTATGATGGACCTGACTTTCATATCAAGCTTTACAAACTTAGAATCATATAATCATACAATCATAAAATTATTTAGATTGGAAAGGACCTTTAAGATCATCGAGTTCAACCATAAACCTAGCACGGCCAAGTCCACCACCAAACCATGCCCCTAAGCACCATGTCTACATGACTTTTAAATACCTCCAGGGATGGTGACTCTACTACTTCCCTGGGCAGCCTGTTTCAATGCTTGACAACCCTTTCAGTCAATAAATTCTTTCTAATACCCAATCTAAACCTCCCCTGGTGCAACTGGAGGCCATTTCCTCTTGTCCTATCACCAGTTACTTGGGAGAAGATACTGACTGCCACCTCGCTACAACCTCCTTTCAGGTACTTGTAGAGAGCGATCATGTCTCCCCTCAGCCTCCTCTTCTCCAGGCTGAACAATCCCGGTTCCCTCAGCTGCTCCCCATCAGACTTGTGCTACAGGCCCTTCACCAGCTTTGTTGCCCTTCTCTGGACACGCTCCAGCACCTCAATGTCTTTCTTGTAGTGAGGGGTCCAAAACTGAACACAGTATTTGAGGCGTGGCCTCGCCAGAGTTGAGTACCAGGGGACAAGGTCCCCCTGTAGGTCCAGCTTGCTGATCTAGTAAAAGTACAAGGACCATTTCATTGGTATTAAAATATTTAAGCTCCAAACTCCTTAATCCAAGATGATTTATTCAGACAGAAATGAATGAAACATGACATGGATGCACAGCAGTGAAATAACAATTAAACACCTTATTTAAGTACGGCAGGATGCAGAAGGTGCTAGATTAATTTACAGGGATCTTGCACACTTGTGCCTAGAGGCATCTCATCACAAACTGTAAACAGTGTCAGGCAAAGAAAATTTTTTTCCTTAGTTTGAACAAGTTGCTCTGTACATTCTGTCAGTAATAAATATGAAGAAAAAAAAAAGACAATCTTCCTTATTGAAAATACACTTCATCCTACTTTCAACAGAATTTGTAAGTACATTGCTACTTACCTCAGCTAGCTTGAGTTACTGCCAAAGATCCTTCATATTAAATGTTAAAGTTTTTGTTACAGTAAGTAATTTCTTTTCTTTCAGATAGTTTCTTCTACCCTGAAATATTCCTTTAAGGAGTAACAGATGCCAACTTGATGGTGTAACCTAACCTAAAACTTTGGTTTTGGGACATGGTTTCCAATGATAGTCTGAAACTAAGGAGATGATTCTGAAGTCCTTAAACTAGAAAGGACGAGATTGATTTAAGCCACCATTTGCTTACAAGTTAGGTAAGAGTCAGGAAATATTTAGTAACCAAGAACAACTGAATAATTTGCTTACAGAATGAGCTTCCAGGGTTGGACTGATTACTGGATTTTCAGTTTGCTACACTGAATAAAACAACAGTTCTAGAACAAACTTACTAGTTCATTTAGCCAACTCAAATAATAAAATCGCAGAAGTAATTCCTAGAGCTTCAAAACATTTCTTTGAAAGGGCAGAGCCCACTGATTTGTCAAACAGTGTAAACTTTAATATGCAACTGTGGAAGTTCCTAACGAGCATTTTCTGAACTTTGGTAGCTTTTAGGCACATGGTCCCAGGCCAAATCATTGTGAATTTTCTAACATCAGTTGATTTTGAGCACCTGCTTAAGTTTACTACTAAAATCAAAGTTGCGTTACAGTGAGGGTTTTGTCCTCTTTTCTTTTGCAGACACAGAGACAAGAGGAAGAAGCATTCACTTTAGCAGGGAAGAGACTGAATAGGGATGCTGGGTATTATTTTATGAGATTAAATGAGAAAAAAATGTAAACAGTGGAAGAAAACCTGAAGGTTTGCAAAAGTGACACATTCAAGATGCATACTTTGATACAATGCAGCCAATATATATACTGCAAAATTGTCATACTTAACATATTTATGCTGCATGATTCCCAAACCACCAAAATTTGGATTTCATTGTTTTCATGATCTTCTCAAGGGTGCATAATTCTGTTAAAGTCTCAGACTTCAAGAAAGCATCTTTCCATGTAAGACAGGACTTAAATCTTTAAGTGCCACTGACATTACACAAACTTAATAATAAATCTTTAAGTGCCACTGACATTACCCAAACTTAATAATAAAACAAAAATAAAATATAATCTTGAATGGGCATCCTTGCTAGATTTTGAGAGTTGTCTAAACACTTCGATCATTTGATTACCATACCACAATTAAAACCAAAGCAGAAAATACTTCATGCCTCAGTAGAATTCTTACACTTAATTGTTGGTTTTTACATTAGTTGTTAGGCTTCTCTGCTCAGATGGTATTTTGTAGCTTTGCTGTTTTCTCCAGCGTGACAATTAAATTTATCATCCACAGATTACCAGACAGTTTACAAAAATGTTTTAACAAGAAAAAGTAAAATACTACTTCTTAAATACTACTACTAGTTAAAACGAACATATAGTTAAACAACTGGGCAGATGGTATTTGTCTAAAGTAAATTTCATTGAAGTATATTCACAGGTTTACACTATAGAACTTTGAAAAGTGTATCTTTTTCAAATACTTGATTAAGTACTTCAAAATGCTAAAGTAATTCAGCACTCAAATTATAGTGTTTGATGTAATTTTTGGCATCACTGTAGCTAATGTCACATAAAAGAAAAACATCTTACTTAAAGTAAGGTCTTGACAGCAGTCTGGCACAGTCAACAATCTTATTCACAAATTGGAGGGCTGGTTATAATCAAACATGTACGGAGGGAATTGGTTCTTTTCTCTGTCCTCTTGAAACAATGTAAACACTTAAATTTTCACCCCCTCATCTTCCATAATTACTCTAATCTCTGAATATAGAAAAAAAATTAGGTAGGTGTAATATGTAACTTAAACAATTTGAAGTGGTGATACCATATGTGATACCAATACTAATAAAGATTCGTCAATGGATGTAAAATAGATGTGTCATGCTGTCACCCATTCATTAGTGTCCTCTCAGAATTACCCCTGACCCTGCAAATGACCTAAGCCTTATTCTCACAGTTCTGTGGTCTTCAGTGAATTTCTCCCACTATGGTTGCAAGTTTTGGCTAAGATGCAGTATTTATTAATCAAGCACAGAATCATATTAAGGCAGTTACATAGCCTCTGAACTAGCATTTTTTCCTAATGCAGCCATCTCAGAGCATAGGCAGACACTGTGGAAGTGTCTGGATCATCTGCATAGACATACCTGATACAGCATGACACAACTCACTCTTCATCCCACATTTCCCAAGAGGTTAGGCGGAGAAAATGGAAAAATCTCCTGCCACATACACATCCATTTCCTGATAGTAGTCCGTTTTAAATATATGCAATTTCTAGTACGTATACTAATGTGGAATAGGTAAACTGTTATACATTTAGCAGACTGCTTGCATGTTGACTGTTCTATTGCATTGATGAAAATTCAGGCCAATAAACAGAAAATTACTAAGTGAAATAAGTGAGATATAATCAATGCTTTTAACTTCGGGGTAAAATTACTTGCTGAGGTACAACACTCTTTTACTGCTGTTAGATTTCAATATATTCAAACTCAGGTGCTTCTAAAGTCTCTTCTGCTATTCTTCAATTGTAAATGGCTGTTTCACAGTAAAAATATCCTTCATTGCTTTCATTTTCCATCTTTAAATACTTAAGATTCCAGCCTTCCATCCCATTCCCTACCGAAATTAGACCTAAAAAGCATCCCCTAACAAATTAGTTCATGTAATCTTCTGCTAGTTTTAGGGGTTTTTTTGTCCATTTGTATCCAACTGTTCAATATCTTTTTTGGTGGTACAATACTTGGAAACGAGTGCAGTAACCCAACTGTGCTTTTACAGTTAATGCCTTTGTAGCAATGACCACATAATCACAGTCCCATCACAATTAAATTCATGTTCAGTTTGTTTTCTAGTTCAAACCTGAAATATCTTTCACTATTGTGGCTTTGCCCATTTATTTACTTTATGAGTTTGTGTGTGAAATTATTTTTCCTTAATAATAAGGAAACAACCTTTTAACATCCCAACGTGATTCTCAATTTATTCTCAATGACGTTTTCCACACTTTTTCGTCCCTCCCCCAATGTAGAACTTCCTGTACTAGATCTAGTATTTAATGACATTTACTTTACTTTCTTGATGATTAATAAATTCACAGTTTTCTAACTATGTTTTTCCAATAGTCATAAGATCCTGTGTAAATACTCAGTCCTGTTTCAATTTTGGTAATACAGAAACCATAAAGTACAATACAGTGAGGTGACCTCACACAGACCAGAGTGAAGTTTGATACAACACCATGTTAATTTTATAAAAACTTAGAAATATTGACAACTCTGTTTTCACAATTAATATTATTAAGAAAGTTTAGAGGCCTTTGGTCAATGAAATTATGCTTCTTAAATTACTGTTCCCCATCGCTACAAGACAGCAGTATTACTAGCTTAGCAGTCATAAGCTGCTACTTAATCTTTCCAATATATACTCTAAATTTTAATCTATATCTTCTTCAAAGCTGATGCTTCAGAATTGAAATTGAAAAGCAGAAAACTGCTTTTAGCTCCATACAAACCATGATGAAAATAAAGTCTTTGTCATAACTGCAAAGAGTCTGAAACATTTTTAAAAATTTAGGCAGTTAGCTCTGGATCACTTTTGTGTCTTTGAGTCACCTCTACTTATAAGGCTGAAATTCACAAAAGACAGGAAAACTTTGGCTACTTCAACATTACCCAACAATACTATGAAACAGGAGCAAAACTGTTATGCTGAGGCCCCGATACGCTCACTAGATATTTTGGGGGCTGTTCTACTTTAGACTACCAGTTGGAGCGCATCAGGTGTGCTCCTGGAATGCATTTTCCATCATGGCTTCATCTGAAAGTGCACATCTGGTCTGCGGACAAACACTAAAGTAGAGGTAACCTTGTACTCAAAATTCCTAATAAAATTTCAATTTCCCTAGGTATTCTTGAAGTCTGCAAGCTCTTTCATCCTTTACCAGAAACGTAGCTATCATGCAACTGTTCTTGTTTTTTCCATACAGGTGAGAAAATTTGCATAATTCAATTGACAACAAACTGATAGGCTTCTGAAGGACATCTAGAGAATGATTTCTAAAATGCAGTGGGTAGAACCCAGAAGTGAAAATTAACCATTTTAAACTTCTTACTAACAAACTTTATATAAATCAATAGTAACTAATCAGAAAGACAGCATTATAGGAAGAGATATTTACCAGATGGCAGTTGATGATGCCAGCATTCTGACACTTTTTGACATTGGCTGAAGATGAGACAAAGGCAGCCAATGGGAAAACCTTAGATAGATTCATCACCTAATTATTTTTGTATTACAGATAATTGAAGCATGTTATTTAATCATCAAGTGTTAATGTTTGAGAACGTTAGGTGGATTCTGGTGTGGCTGATACTTCAATATATTTTATTTACTTTTAAGTAAGAAAAATAAAACAAAATTTTTCCCTGAAAAACTGAAAACGTATTTCTAGAATCTTAGTTTTTCCTATATGTGACAAAAATGGACTCAGCTTCCCAAGGCAGAGTACGCTAATGTTATTATTGATTCCATAGACAGAAAGCTTCCTTACTAAACAAATTTAAACAGTAAGTTTATTTACTAAATAGATCTACTTCCCCACTAAATAATCTACTTACTAAAGACAGTAAATGAAACTTCAAATGGCATACACAATGTGACCGGTAAAATGCTGCAAAAGACACTTATTCTACATTTTAAAACCTCTCCTTTATTTAAAAGCTCAGTTCCTCCCTCTTAGTCTGAATTTTGGCAATATTGCCAAGTGAGCTGTTGTCCTGATAAATTAGCAAAGACAATCTGACTCCTGAATTTCTAAAGACAGATTAAACCAATTTACTTAAGCTTGAATCTCTACCTGTTCTGTTTTGATTGCTGCTGGCTCTGAAAAAATATCCAGACTGAGAGCTGGAAAAGGATTTAGAAGTAGAAAAAATATTAAAGCATAGATGAAGAAAACAAAAAAGTATGTTTTGATTATTTACCTAGCTATTAATATATGGATTTTATTAAACACCACAGAAATCCCTTAGAAGTAGGAACTCGAGATTACAAATTTTGTTTATTTATAAACAAAACCTTTTCCTAAAGACTACTTGTGGTTACCCTACAGGGCCATCCCTTTTGGCAAAACTAGCCATTCACAGAAGAGAATATGATCAGAGCTACATTTGTCGTTCACATGCTTTCCTTCAATGATTAACATTTTAAAATTTGCTATATTGGTTTTACTAAATGCTGGTGTCAAAATACACAGTATTCATAGCAGCTTTATGGCTATTTTATGCTACCAGTGCCAATATGCATCCACAGCTAGACAGAGGAACATTAATGTATTTCTCAATGAAATGTCTAATGAAAAGACCATGTGGTAATGCTCAGTGAATTCTGATATTTCACAATGGTGTTTTGATCACTTTTAAATGTCTGGCATCATAAACTCATCTCTTAATTAAAGCTTTTCTTATATTTAATCTGGAAATCTTTATATTCCAAACTATATGCCAGTTATACAGTAAATCTCCCATCTGCCTTTCAGTCATCATCTTTGAGCACTACATGTTAATTCTAGCTAAATGTAGGAACAGTTTCCTCTCCTTCAACCATATCAATTATGTCTAATAAGTTTTTTTACATTTATTCTTTGGGTGCGGATTTTGTAATGGTAGATTCTCTACCACCAGAATATTTTCTTTGATCATATGGTGAATTACATTTCTTTGCACAAGACTTCCTCAAAAAGGGAAACATTATTAGGACACTGACTTTCTCTTTTCAGGATATCGACAAAATAACTCACGAGATAACCAGAGTAAGTTATTTGAAGAGAAAGCAAAATGTAAAGAGAGAACTATTCTGGCAGACCTACAACCAAGCCTTTATTTTAACTGCTTGATTTAAAGACTTACAGTGATGGTAAATACAAGGCTTTTGGTAAAGCTTTCACCTAACTACTGTCACCATTAACAAGACGCTTAGTTTCTTCTCCTCATCAAAACTTTCTTCCAGGTCACATCTTAACTTTCTTTTGATTAAGTTGCATTTCACAGAATCTTGAAAACCAGGACATCTAAGCCCATCCCTCCAAAAGGCAGGATGAACCTTTTCTACATCAGTCCTAAGAAGTATTTGCCTAATCTGCTATTGTAAAATTCTACTTTGTAGGTCATGTATTCCAATACCTATCGTTAGGAAGTTTTCCCTAACATTTAACCTAAATCTCTTTAGCTGCAATTGAAACCTATTATATCCTATCCTCTCCACAGGGATTACACAGAATAATTTCCTCTCCATGGTAGCCTTTAACATTCTTGATGATCATTAATACGTCTCTCTCTAAAAAGTCATGTCTTCTCTGAACTAAACAGCCCCAATTCTTACAAGCTTCAATTATTATGCTTTCCAGATCACCAATCACCTTCGTTGCTCTCCTCTGCACACCATTAAGATGCCTTCTATCTTTTTTTCAAGTGCAGTTGCCAAAACCGCACAAAGGATTCAGGCTGAAGACCTGCTCAGGCTGAACAGAAAAATCAGTCTGTCTTGCATACAACAGTCCATTTTATACGTTTCACACTACACTTTGGTCTTTTTCAATAGCACAGCACTGTCAGCTTGCTCTCAGCTTTCTACTTATTACGTTTCCTAGATTTTAAGGTGCCTAAGTGCTACCTAACATCTTGTGTTCGTGCAACTCAAAATTTGTGAGAGACACACAAACCACTTACTGTAATAATCTTTCTTCCCCTGAGATCTCCCAAAGTAAACATATTTTGTTTACCTTGACCTGGCTTTTAACTGCTATGAACTGACTCAATCTACCAACCCAGCACAAAACTATCCTACAGAACTACAAAAGGAACATTCTTCTTCTAATTTAAACTGAATCAGATTTGTAAAAGCTCCAACATGGACTAGTGGAAGAGAAGAGAGTGAGCCACTCAGCTCTTCACTTCAACAACTGCATGTGAAAATGCAATCTTAGAACATAAGTTTGCATTTTTCTTTATTCTTTTCTTTCATCTCCCCCTTCCTTGTCTCATAGATTTTTTTAGTCTGCAAATTTAATAAAGGTAATCTGTTGTTTTCTCCAGATCACTAATAAACAGATTCTCAGGAATCCTGCATTCCAGTTTGATTACAAACAATTCTCTTAAAGAATTTTGTTAACGTTTTGTTAACATTAATGTCTCTGGGACTGCTTTAGCCAACTCCCTAATATGCTTCAGTGGATGCCATCTAGTTCAAATTATTTTAATGCACCTAATTTATCTAAGTAGTCTTTATCTGCTCGTTCTGTACCTGAATGCTTCCTTCTATGTCACTGATTATATGTAAACATATGATCAAAGTTGTCCGCTATGCTAAAGACAGAGTGAAAACAAGCATTCAAGCTTATTTCCTCTTTGTCTAGCCAAAGACAACCAACTTTCTTCTTGCTTATTCGTCTCCTGTTACTGTATTTTCATTAAACATTTTGCCCTTCACCATTTGCATCTCATTTAATATCCTTTTAATTTTGTCTTAAATTTTAGAACATGTTTATTTTTAGAATTTTTTGTTAGGTACTCCAATAACTTGTCGAATAGGTTCTTTCCTGTCATATATCTTTCTCAACAGGTACTGGAACAGACCTGTTCCTGTGTTCTGACAGTAATCACAAAAAGGAAACTCAAGATTATTCAATATTATTCTCACCATTAGTTGTTACCTACGGATTTTCAACAGGTTTATCTCCTACCTGCTATTTACTCCAAAGAAGGTAAAAAACCCAACAAACCTGGTATATAAGCTCCCTTTCCTTGAATAAAAGGTATCCTTCAAAACGGTACCATAGTAGTAACCGTGAGTATTGACCAAGTATTACTTCAGTCTGTCACTGTAAAGGTGGATTTACTCAAATTACTCCACAGTAAGTCCACTGATTTAACTGGCACCAGAACAGGGATAATGTTTAAGCAATAGTATTACAACTGCCATACATGGCACTATTCAATATAATTTATCATATATGCACATAAAGACTACCCTTCACCTTTTTCACACTTCTACTTGCAGATCTTTTTTCACATGTCCAGTGACAGCATTCATTACCTTGCCAATGAGAGCTTATATTCATTCAGTGATTGAGCGTGATTCCTAGAACTTTTTCAGAGACACTACTTTGTAAAATTTGGTGCCAGATTTCATATACAAGTTCAAGATACTGTATTTTCTATTTTGGCAAACTGGTTGCTGATCAAACTCACCTGTTACTCAAAAGAGTCCATGAGTTTTTCTTAAAATGATGTTATACTTTCTACCACTCTTCTAAATTTTATGTAATCTGGAAATTTTTCTGAAAAACTTTGTATTTTCTTTTAGATTTCTTATGGTATTGAGAACTGGACTAAGAACCCACTCCAGAACTGTGTTCAGCAACTCCACAGTGCTTGAAAACCAGTCTTTTTTTTTCTCTTCAGTTCAGCTAATAAAGAGTGTTACAGCCACTTGCTCCAAAACATGCACCTTACACACTATTATAAACATAATAATTTATGCACATTTAGAAAGAAATAGAATATAAAATTTGTCTGACAGAGAAGTGGGCATCTGAAGAGTCCATTTTGCTAAAGTTTATGGAAAATAAACATGGACCTGACTTTCTGAATTTGAGTTCCATTGGCGTTGTAAGATGCATAACAGTTTGAAGTCACTAGTTTTGAGTTCAAAGTCAACCATCTGCATTTAACTACCTATCCAAGTTAGAATGTTAAGAAGACTTTCCAAGTCAGAGGTCAGAACAGATATGTCCCCACCAAAGAATTCAGTCATATGCCATGATATTTCAAATCCAGAAGTTTGCCCAAATACACAGACGTAATTAAAGAATGGTTGGAAGGACAAATACCTTGTTTGAAAGAAGGAATGCTACCTATACAATTTCTTTATATACTGGTATCCTTACATTACTATCATTCTTAAGGAAAACTAGATTTCTTTTGAAAAAAAAATGTATCTACATTTCAACAATACAGTGTCCACATTTATCCACATGAAACACAAAACTACTAAAAAACTGTAAAATTGGAATGTTAACTGGAGATCTACACAACACCTGCTATAATATACTCTTACCTTCCTTTTCTTTGGGTTTTAAAGCTTGCTCTTCTTTTTTCTGCTTTGCTTCCAACAGTTCACGTTTGAGCTGTCGTGCTTCTTTCCGTAGTTCCTCACTGCAAAGAGAAAAATATTTACAAGGATTTAATCTTCTAGGAATGTAAAGCCACTCAGGAGAAACAGAATCACAATTAATGGGCAGTAAATCTCCGGGAAGGTATTTATCTCTGATGCTAAGAATATAGCTTAAAAATCAATTGGAATCTAAAAAAGTTCATATTTTCATTAGCACAAAACCCAAAAGAATACAACAGACTACTTATTTTAACATCCCATTAGAAATATGTCAAGGACATGAATAATAGAGCAAAGAACTCCCATTTGTATTTTTAATTTATTTAATTAATTTTAATTTAACATTGTAATATTTAACCACGAGAACCACACAAACAGAATTTGAAACAGAGGCACTGCCAAATAAATATTACATGTGTATAAAATTCCATTTACTGAAGTAATAAATCTTAGCATCCTGGATTTCTTAGATGGACAGGCAATGTAGTTGTTAAGTGACAAAGATGTGCTATGTATGCAAGCAAAAAATATTACATACAAAAATCAATTTCAACTGACAAGTTTTAAAAAAAATAAACAGGTGATAACACTAGAAAGAAGAAACCAAAATTTGCAAGTCATTGTGCCAGTAACAAATGAAATATCTGTCTTTGTAGAATCACAGGATGGAAGGGACCTCTGAAGATCAGCCAGTCTAGCTCCCCTGCTCAAAGCAGGTCCAAACAGAGTAAGTTGCCCAGATCATTGGCCAGTCAGGTTTTGAATATCCAAAGATGGAGACTCCACAATCTCTCTGGGCAACCACTGCTTGACCTCCCTCAATGCAAATATGCTCTTTTGTATGCTTACGTGGAATTTCTTGAATTTCAGCTTGTGTCTATTTGTGCCAGTCTAATGGTTACCACTGCAAAAGAACTGATAACTGCTTCAAGTTCTTCTGGTGTTAGAATCTGTATTTTCCACTTTTTTTTTTTTAAGAAAAAATTAAGTTCTGATTGATTTAGTATTCATCAAAGTCAATGAATAGCAGAAATTATTACAATGCAGGAATGTGGCACGCAAGCATCCCCCTGCAGCTGTTTTATGTACCTCAGTTCTCATCTGTAATACCATTACTCACAAAACAACAGCCTTTTTTAAGAAAAAAGTTGGAATTGTGGGGTGATGACTTCTTTTGAACTTCATTTTCATTTGTATGTACGCACAAACACAGAGATTGTGAAAAGCTCTAGAAAAAGAAGACTGCCATTGTAAAGGTATTCAAACAATCAGCTATAGCAGTAGGTCTTAATTTTCAACAGCATCGTAGAAGCTACACTAAGCCACATTAACAACTTTTACATAAGACTAGAGTTCTGCTTTCCTATCCTGAGAAGAAAATCATTGGGGAAGGATAAAGAGACATTTTTAACCCAAGTAACACCATTGCTTTGATATAAATTGGGGATACTATGGTAAATAAGCCGCATTACAACACTAATCTAGTATACTGAAATATTTTCTTAGAGAAGTTGTACAGCAGGAACAACATATATGTCAATTAAAGTTACATGTTTAAAATATTTAGAGTGCCAGAAGAGACAACAACACAGCAAGAGGGGTCATAAATGGCACGTACAAGTAACAGAGCCTAGTACATCAGAAGTTTTCCTTTAAGAGGGACACATTTTTTCTCTTAGTTATCTTAAGCTATTGTGGAATGAAGAATGAGCTAGCTAGCTACAACTATTCAGGCCCTTCCCCCTTGCCCCTTTGTTTTTTTCCCAATGGAAAGAGGTTTTTGTACAGAACACAGGAGGTCCTAATTACTAGAGAGCCTAATTCTAAAATGTTTTTCAAGCTCTCTTTATGATCAGTACTATGTCAATAAAGGACTTTGATAGTTGGCTCCTTATAGACTCCACACTTCCTACATTTTTTATTCCTAGGCTCACTTTATCAAGTTACGTTGGTAAGAAAGGTAATCCAAAAGCCTGCATGCTAAAGCTGAAGCCACAAGAATGGAGTGATAGGAAACCCAGGCTATATTCACAAGCCAGATTTACTGGAATAGAACTAGAAATAAGTGACTTTTTGTAAGCAGGAAAATGTCAAATTGGTGAGGTAGAGCAGAATCAAAATATGGGACTACAAATCAGTTTGTACCTTCCCCCTACATCTTTGAAGCATAGGTCTTTGCATGCAGTAAATTTGCACTTGGGTTTCATATAACATAGCTGTTGGTTTGTAGCCAATTAATACAGTTGCGCCGTGTCCCTGGAAAGTTTCTGTCGCTACAGAGGCATAGCTCTGTCTGCTCCATGCTTGCCTCACTGCTCTCTCGGTCCCGCTGCTACACTGCAGGCTCTCCTCTTGCTCTCGCTCCCTGCTTCTTCCTCTTCTTGCCACTTCCTGCAGCCTGGAAGCTGCCCTCCCTCCCTCAACAGAGAGAGGTATTTCCAGAGCAGGCATAATCTCCTCCCCTGCCTACTTACCACCATTTTGCAGGGCCAAAATGCACAAATGGAAAACAAACAAGTAACACATAACTGCTTTTTCTCTTCCTGAAATGCCACTGTCAATGTTGCATATAAAACCAAGAAGTATTTCCTTCGTAAATTTCATATTTTGGAAACAGAAAAGTAGCTCATTCCTTAAAATGCTAATCTTTTATCGCCACAGTTTGTGAAGAACGTTTCAGTGAAATTGCTTAAGTACCAAGCTGGATTCCACCTTGCAGAAATTTCTTCTAAAACTAGACAACATGGACCAAATTTCCTACTACCAGACATTTTTTAATGGCTTTTGAAAGTAACCTACATTTTATAGTAAATCAAAACCGTAACTTTCCAAATACTGGCTAGCACTAGCTTATACTTAAAAAACAGTTTTTAAAGTTTTATCTGAAGTAGCTTAGCCTGATTTTTTTTTTTTTTATAGTTACTACAATCTCTTAACTACATAACCCTCAGTATCTTCTTCTCACTAAAGCAGGAACATCTGAAAGATAACAGCTGTTAAACAATTTATCAATAGGCTTATCCTATTCCAGGGCCAAGCACAATGGTCATAACTGTCTCAATCATCTGTTCCATATTCGAGATAAAGCAAAGAAATAACTCCGTGTGTATGTTCCTTAGACAGTCTCAAATCTGATCTTCTCCTACAGTGGGTGGTTCTTCATTCTCCCAGTCCCTGCCTTTGTCTTCTGCAACTTGGACGGTGTGGCTGGGGGACTTGCCAGTGAAGACGGAGGCAAAAAAGTCATTGAATACCTCAGCCTTCTCCATATCCCAGGTAACCACATGTCCTTTTTCCTTCAGGAGAGGGTCCACATTTTCCCTACTCTTTCTTTTACCACTGATGTACCTATAGAAACTTTTCTTGTTGCCCTTGTAGTCTAAAACTAGAATGAAACTGCAATATTGAAAGAATTATTTATTCTTCCTACTCATATCAGAGTTGACTGAAATCAGAATATTCATTCTGCAGAAATTTGAAAAAAATCTAGACAAACGGTTTCAGAACAAACTGTGTAACTCCAGAATTTTCAGATTACTTCCTCAGAAGAAATAAAATTGTTTTATACAGAAAATTCCTAGCTAAATCAAGCCTAGGAATCCCTTTGAATTTCTGGTCCAACTGTGGCTCCGTTTGATAGGAATGTGCATCAGTTTGATAACACTGACAGGAACTCCAGAATCTAGGAGCTACAAGAACTTGGGTAACTTCAGGCTGAAATCTAGTTACACCCTAAATGCACCACGCATGGTAAAGGCATCAGCCTTCCTAGTAAACTGTTTGAAAGCATGACCAACAAACATATCTACACTGTTATCTTGGTCACCACTCAGGCTTCTCTTTAGCTGAGTGATTTATACCTTTTTAAAAGCTATTCTTAAAGGAAAGGATGTTCTCCTAGCTTTAATCACTTCTGTCTACTTCAGAACTCCCTGCAGTATTTCCAGGATCCTTTTGAACATGGACTTCAGAATCAGACATACTGAGTGGTTCCAACATTCCTCTATGGCTCTGCTAATGGTGTATTTGGTACCTTAGTTTTAACTCACCAAGGAACACAACGTCATCGCTACACTGAGCACTCACACTGTTTTCCACATTGACTCTAAACCCAGCTCTTAATCACTTCTTTCCAAAATGTCATTCAGCAGTTGTACTATCCTGCAGCTACAACCTGCATTTCTGATTTCCAATTGTATAACCTGGTATTTAGCTGTATTACAAGCTTCTTTTTATTGCATTGTGGCCACTTAAGGTATTCAATTCAAATTAGTTGTAATGGTCTATTCTCATGTGTCCTTTTATTTTCTTATGAAGACTTTTTAAAAATAAAAATAAGAAAGTCAGTGGCTTTTAAACAAATGTTTGATACAAATCTACCCGTACTACAAACACTGTACCAACTCAGTTATTTTTATAAATTGAAAAAGTCAATATTTTTTAAACCAGTATCATCCCCTCCCTCTAGTTTCCCCAAAAGGTAACACAGTTACCTACCACATGCAAAATCACACTAACCAGCGTGAGTTACAACTTTAGTCTATTCTTTTTGCTGAAGACTGTATTAAACAAAACATTCTGTTATACCTGGTTAGGAGCAAAGCAAGGCTAACGTGTCTTCATTTCTCTACATCATACCTTTTGCCATGATTAGACTCTGAAATAGTAGTTTTGTTCTTTGGAATTCTCATACTTTTCCAATTTTTATTAAAAATGAACACTAGTAAAGCATAAAGCATTGCATTTTCATCAAAGTTCTTAGACTTAAGTTAGCTAGGTCTCTTATCTGAAAATGCTTAATCTTAAAAGATGCTGCCCAACTTCCTATTTTTTAATGGACGTGAACTTTTCTACTCTTCCTCACACAAACCAGAAATATCTATTGAATAATTTTTTGTTTTCTATATAATGATTTTACCATCTTAATATAGCAACTTAATATAACCTACCTCTGGGTTTTTTCTCCCCCCTCCTTTTCAATCTAAACTGTTTAAGAAATGCCTCCTTGCTTACTTTAAGCATCACGGTAATACCATCAATATTTCATTGACAGTTTTGGCCTTTCTTGTTGGCATCTGTAGTTTAATTTGACACATTCTTAGCCATATCTTTTTTCTTTTTCACTGATTTCACATTTCTTTTAAACTAGAATGTTTCCTTCCCAGTGTGACTTTATTACACATCCAGTTTGGATAACCCTGAACAATTCTTACATTTTGATAACACTTCATTCCGTCTTTAATTTTCCAATTCCTTTCTACAAATTAAATGAAATGCCGCATCCATAGAGTAGTGGAAAACAGCTCAATGTCTGGATGGAGATCCATGACAAGTGGTGTCCCTCAGAGGTCCATATTGGGACCAGTATTGTTGAATATCTTCATGAACGACATTAACAGTGAGATGAAGTGCACCTTCAGCAAGTTTGCAGATGACACCAAGTTGAGTGGTGCAGTTGACACACCTAAGGGATGGGATGCCATCCAGGGGGACCTGGACAAGCTCAAGAAGTGGGCTCATGCGAACCTCAGGAGGTCCAACAAGGCCAAGTCCAAGGTCCTGCACATGGGTCGGGGCAACCTGCAGTATCAATACAGGCTGGGTGATGAAGGGATTGAAAGTAGCCCTGAGGAGAAGGACTTGGGTGTGCTGGTTGATGAGAAGTTCAACATGACCCAGCAATGTGTGCTCACAGCCCAGAAAGCCAACCATATCCTGCAATGCATCAAAAGAAGCATGGCTAGCAGGTCAGGGGAGGTGATTCTCACTCTCCACTCCGCTCTGGCGAGACTCCACTTGCAGTACTGCCTTCAGCTCTGGGGTCCTCAGCACAAGAATGACATGGACCTGTTGGGCCACAAAGATGATCAGAGGCATGGAGTACCTCTCCTGTGAAGATAGACTGAGAGAATCAGGGTTTTTCAGCCTGGAGAAGAGAAGGCTCTGGGGAGACCTTATTTGTGGCCTTTCAGTAAAGGGGGCTTATGAGAAAGATGGGGACAGACGTTTTAGCAGGGCCTGTTGCAATAGGACAAGGGGCAATGGTTTTACACTAAAAGAGGGTAGATTCAGAGTAGATATAAGGAAGAAATGAAGGTGGTGAAACACTGGAACAGGTTGCCCAGAGAGGCTGCAGATGTCCCATCCCTGGAAACATTCAAGGTCAGGTTGGACAGGGCTCTGAGCAACCTGATCTAGTTGAAGATGTCCCTGCTCATTGCAGGGGAGTTGGACTAGATGACCCTTAAAGGTCCCTTCCAACCCAAACCTTTCTCTGATTCTACGATTAAATGATGAGCACTATTTGACTGCTAATCTCTAAGCCAGAAATAAATTGGATCAAACAATTCAGCTTGCATCTAATGACTGAGAAGTACCTTTTCTTAACTTCAACAGAGCAGAAGTACCTTCATGATTTATTTGCAGCTTTATGTACTTCATGACAAAGCACGCTTCAGCCACGCAGAAGTATTGGTCTGGAAAATCTTCTATTTTCTATGATTCCAAGGTTAAAAGATTATTTTAATTGATTGTTTCAATACATAAGCTGCAAACATTTCTTGACTCCAAGTCTAAGACTGTTTCAGAGATTAATGTCACAAGTCATATAAAGTATAGAATACCTGAGAAGCCTAGAGACATTCATATGGCTGGACAGACTCCACATGCAATCTGATGGAGGCTACTTGACCTTAATCCTCCTACTGAATTTGAAAGAAAGTAGATTTTTGGCAGATCAAGATTCCATCCCTATGAAATGCAATGGGAAGCAGTGGCTTGAACACAAGACTAGATGTTAAAACCATAACTCTTATCTTGGTTCAGTCACTAAGGATCTAACCCACAAGTGAGCAAGAACACCCTTGCTACACTGTGCGCTTAGCTGATGAGTTGTGAGCAAGCATAGAACCAAAAACTCGTGACAGTATTGCTATGGTACGGAGTTTCAGTACCTTAGCCATTTCACTGATTGAAGTTCACTTGTTTTTTGGTTTGGTTAAAGAGCCTGCAAAACCTGCTTACAGTGCTTGTTTACTACAGGAGATCTTCCACTTCTCAGATTTTACCCGTAGCAGTATTAAAGCTTTATGTTTCAATATACTTTTGACTTAATAGTAGGGTTTTCTGCAGTTATCTTTATAACATCATATATTCCATGCTTCAGCTTTCTAATAAATCTATTTTATTTTTCTTTCGCATTTTGAATCAAGAATTAATATTTAGTTAATAAGGAATAAAATCAATGGGAAATTTAGCCAAATACTCTAAGTGAAATGAATAAACTTGTTTCCAAGTGCCATACACTGAACAACTACTTTCTGCAAGTAATAAGGGATCTTCTGAATTTACAAAGTAACTTCTGAATTCAGAAAGGAGAAGTTCTATATTCGACTTCATTTCAGCAGAAGAAAACAGAACTGGTTACAGAAATAAACACTAATTGTGACTTTGGTGTAAGTAACCATATGATTATACTTGCTATGCACAAACATAAACCCACCCCTCTTTCTCTGTATACATATATATGTTTCTTTGTACTTGTATGCTCCTGCACACATGTATATAAACCACAACTGGCTGTATCTATTTAAGCATATAAAATCTGCAACTAATAAAATATATATGATACACAGACACAAATAAGACCTAGAGAGGTACAGTACTTTATTCAACTGGAGTTGAAGGAAAAGATGGTTGCATATATTCAAAACTGTAATTCAGATATTCTCCATTCAGTGATGATAAAGCTCAGCAGGTGCTAAAATTCATTTGATGCCTATATTTTGATCACAAAATGCCTGAAAACTTTGCCTTCTATGCATTTCCAAATTCATCTCAGCTCTAGTTTAAACTTCACTACAATTCAGAGTATTCACCACTCGCCCTCTAAACACCACCTAAGCCCCCAGAGAGGCCCAAACTGCTTGAGGTTACCCTAGCACACAGTCATTCACTGATCATGGTACAAACAATATTAAACAAGGCCACATTCTTTCAAAACTTAAGTACTTGGGTGGTGCCAAAACTACACAGACAGCCTCAGTCAGAGGATTCACTCAGATAAATGTGAATTTAGAATGGAGGAACTATTCAGTTATTGAACAACTGAAAGATTATGCTGTATTCTGCATCACTGGACCTGATGTTTTTCTAAAAGGTATGTTGCAGTTGAAACAAGAATTAATTGAAGGAAGTGCTGTTTTCTGTAATAATATTAGAGTAAATTATTATTTTTGATGGCATATCATGTTATTTCCCTTCTTCTTTTTATGGTATTATAATTACATTGGGTTTATGTTTTTAAAGGCCGTTTCCTTTCATTTGCTTTTGCTGTCTTCTCATTCAGCAGCATCAGAGGAAAATTACTATCTGGCTATCTTTAAATAGTAACATTATTTAGTAAGTGTTGTTCAAAGAAAACATATCAGAAAAGAAAAAAAAAGAAATATTCTAATTCATTTTACAAAGTCACTTAAAAATGTTACAAATGTCAAGATTGTCACACAAGTTTAATTTTGACATGAGCAGCATCCTTGAACATCTTAATAAAATGAATACTGAACCACTTTAACGCTGCTCATGTTAATTTCATAGCAGAATAGATGATTCTAATTTAGTTTCGATAAACCAAATAAAAATCAAGCTGTAGTACAATATTATCCCTTCATAATGTAAGCTACTAGCCTGGAAAGAAGTCCTGGATTCAATCCCCTCCTATTACAGGCAGTCACATTTGTTTTCCCAAGTTTATTAATTCCGTTAAAAGCACATTTCATATTCTCTTTCTTAAATTAATTAATGATAATTTTCAATGCCTATTATATCATTAGCACCCATGATTTATACGGAAAGGTCATTCTAGAACTTTAATAATACCTGGGACAATGATGAAGAATCCCTATTCAGATGATAGCTTTTGGTTTCTGCTAGGTACTTTTGAAAAATGCATAACATTCTGTTTGAGAATTCCAATTCTCATTTAAAATACAAATAGTATTTCCAAATAGAGAACTCTAACGATAAAACGAAACAATATAAAATATCTTGTTTGTACAACTATCTGATTTGCAGAATGTGTGGAAGAATCAAGGGAAATGTCTGATCTACAATGTCAGTTTCGAAGCCTTTTCTGATACTCTCCCTTCTGCCCCTTTGCATACCTGCAGAACATACAATTCTTGGAATGGATAGCAAATTCCTACATTTGGCATGCAGATCTAAGATTTTTCTTGGGTTCAAGAATCTTATTCTTGTCTGGATTACATTACTATTCATCTCTGGCACTGCAAGAATTTTACAACTGTAAAAACGAGAACAAAACCCATAGGTTTGATATATGCACTTTGTCTCTTTGCCAGACTGCTTTTGCTGTAGGAGTCAGACGTATGTCTGTCTGTCTTCTGGAAACGGTACACTGCAGCTGTATCTCAAGTAAGATGATGATATAAAAATGGTGGAAGCCATATTCAGTAGGTCTTGACATCGGAAATCTGTAAATAAAGTATCAAAATAGCTGCTGGGCCCTGTACAGACACCTGTGTTAATGCTAATACTAACAGTTAATGCTGTTCTTGACTTGGTATATTACAATTTGCAATTAGTACTGTAACTCTGTTTAAAAAACTTCTGCAGTGAAAAATTTTATGGATGAATTGCCATTATTTAGATATTTTATCTAGGACAAATGAAAGATTTCAATGCTGAAATCTAATAGGACTGACATGTTTATTAAAGACTACATGGGCAACCATTACTGTCTTTCCATTTCCATAAACCTCAGTGTAAATAAGCGGATCACATAATTACAGCATCAGATAACTGGCACTCTATTTTAACATAATTATGCATAGTGGACTATAAACTACACTGTATGTCAGCAGTTTCAGTACTGAGCAATGAATTCTCACAGGCTGAGACTGATGAAGAATGTTACCATTTCACTGTGTTGGGAGAAGTTTAGCAAAACAGCAGGGCCTGTAGACTGAGCATGAAGTATAAACTTGTGCAAGAAGAAAGATATTAAGGGAGAAGTGATACATTTCATTACGGCAACTAAGAGGGATGGAGAGGGTAAAAAACCCCACAGGTTTCAGGGCACATGAGCTCTTCTTCAGCTAGTTTATTTTTCTTCCACAGTTTGCTTAATAAAAGGTATTAGAAAACTTTCTTCGCTTACATTGTTTGGCCACCAGTTATACTGCCAGAAACTGCAGATGTATGTTTTAGGGCATGTATAGAGGCATATATCATAGTTTTAGCTTGAGGCTGATTTTATGTGGTATCTGTGCTTCTATGTTCACAGCAGATTCTGGAACAGATAGGAGAACCTAAATTTTCCCAATGTAAGAGAAGAACCTACTTTGGCTAATGTAAGATAGGCAACATTGTTAAAGTAAAACAAACAGAAAAACTGGAGGAGACTGCCAGCGTCTCTCATCCAAATCAATGGTATATCTATCTGGATCGCCAATGCCTAGCTTTATGCTTGACAGAAATGCATTTGGCTTTTTTCTTTTTTGTAATAGCACACCATATTGGCCATTCACAGCTGTTGTAATTAAGAGGTTTTCCTCCCTCCTCTGTCAATTCCAAATGATTGCCTGCAGGATGAATTCTTGTTTTAGTTCCTTACTTCATGGTCCTATGACTGTTAAGTTTCATCCTATTTCTATCATTCAAACTTTTGAGATCATCCAATATCCATCATGTTATTCCTAAGTTACTGCTATCTCACTTACATTACTTTCCAACTTTGTACTATCTACAAGCTTCTTTTAACAAACTTGGGTTTGTTTTGGTTTTTTTTTTGGTATTTAAAGTATTACTGAAAACCTGAAATAAGAACTATCCTAATAAATCTGACCCAAAACTGCTGCTCTTTCAACATGGTTTATGTTCTCCTTTAACCTACTTCTTACCTATTTTACAGTTGTTGTCCTGTATTTCTCTCTCCTTCATTTTCACCATTTCCTCCAGATTAATCCAGAGTAAGTTTTATCACATACATTTAGCCTAGAAAAAAGGTTACTTTTGCTCAGGAAATACCTAAAGAAAGGTTAGTTTAGCAGAATCTCTTTAAGTAAACCAATTCAACATATTTTTCTATTAGCCACTAATTACTGTCTTTAATTATTCTTACTTTCAAATCTAGACCATGATATCATATTGTTCTACCACCTTAGAGGAAGCAAACCAAATTCATAAGTCATTCTGAAAATTTAGAAGGGTGGTTTCACCAGGTAAGTCAGACAAGTTCTAACATCTTAGATAACTAAGTACTAAATGCTTTAGTAGTAACATGGATTGCTTCCTGTAAAATTAAAAAAGTATTAGATGCAATGCACAGCTTACAAAAAAGGGACCAGAAAGGCAAGGAATTAAACACTGTGACTAAACAACAAGGTTTAAGAGGTTATTCAAACCAAATAATTTTGTATCTGTAAACTTAAAGCTAGGGCTGTCAGAATAGATTGTAGGTGGTCATATGTTAGAAGATGTATAAAAGGGTCTATGATGAGTTTTAAAGAGGAAACAGCTGAAGGTATTAATGCTAAAATGATTGAATTAACTAAAACAAGAAAACATAAAATAAGGAAGAGGTCACTAGGTCACATGGGATTAAAGGGAATTATAAAATAAAACAAAACCACTGCTGATAAGATAAATGATTGATCTGTGCCAGCTTTCTCAAAAGAAGATGCTGGGGAGATAACTCTCTAAGAACCTGATCTGATTTGGATGTAAAGATGAGACAAGACCAGAGACAGAGGTGTCAGAAGAAGAGATATCAACCAATTAAAGTGTGGTAAAGATCCAGAGTACATCCTCTGGAATGAACAAAGGAATGGCTGTTCCACTAACTGACTTTAAAAACAATGTTGCATTGGATGACCAGACAGTAATGAACACTGTACCCTTAGAACAAAAGTGAAAACCAAGGAAAGCACAGTAAACCTCATGGCAGCTTCTGGTGAGTCGTTCTGAGTAACTAACAAAATAATCACCACGTTGAACAGTAAGTCTCTGTGTTGCCTCACTAATCTAGTAGTTTCAGTCCAATGTGCTGGTGAAGGTGTGGATGAACAGAATAATGGACAAGGTGAACAGTTTTAGATATTCAAAAAGCCTTCACAATGAGCCTTTCAAAAAAGAGAAAGCAAATGGTGAGAAATGGTTTGAAAACAAAGCACACAGTGAAAAAAATCAGCCAAACCGAGACAAGAATGAGCAATTACCTTTCACTATGCCAAAGTGAGTACTTCAAGTCACATACTCTGAGTGAGGTATGTGATGGTAACATTTCCTGAAGATCCAAAATCAGGAGCTCAGTCAAGCCCAGATAAAATATGGTGATTTCTCATGGTTTTAACTCAGGAATGGAGAATGGAACAAATGGTTACAGTCAGTTTCTCAGAAATTCTGACTAAATTCTCTTACAAAACGGAAGGAGATTCTGCAGAAGGAAATTCTTGTACACTTTACACACCTCTAAAATAACAGAATGAGTTCATGAAAAGCCTCTGAACTTTACTAGTAGCAGCTCAGTGAAGACCTCTACTATTATGTAGTTGTGGAAAACAAGAACATAAAATGTACACTTATGAAGGAGAGTAATACAAAAAGGATTATAGTGGCACTATAAGAGAGTCTATATTGCTCAATTTAGAATACTATAAACGAAACTGGATATTGCATGGTCAACACAGAAACACAGGAAACTCCAGAAAGTATAACAAAGATTATTCCCACCATGAAAAACCAACCCTGAGATGAAGATGGAGAAAAATGGAATTATTAATTTCAGAAAGAAAATGAGACAGAAGAAACATGAAAAAGGGTAGGAAAAACACAAATACTGCAGATTTCTAATACCTGAGTCAAGGAGACTCAGTAAAATCTCAGTAATTTAGAACAAAAAGATAAACTATTCTGCACACTTCAGATGAGACCACATAATTCTTTCGCAGACAATTTCTTTGCAGTAAAAACCTTTGCATTATTAAAAGCATCTCAGACATTTCCATCAAAACCAGGAACATCTATTTAGAAGAAATAATGCTAAAAATTAATTTCAGAAGAAATGTAAGACTTCATTCCTTGAGATCATCTAAGCATAAATCAGCTTATGTCTATTGCTGATGTATTCCTCTGCCACTTCTCTGAGGCAAATGGTACTGATCCCTGGCCAGCCAATCGCACTTGTGGATTCCTACATCATCCATGGAGGAAAAGACACTTAGGACAGCAGAATATGCCTAATGGAGATTTTCCTCTCCAAGTTTCACTCTAACTCTCCATTTTATGAAAAGTGTCATCAGTGCTCACGATTACTAAGTACTAATAAATACTTATATCAGCATCAGAGCCTTCAAAAGAAAATAATGTGAGGAATGATGGAAATAGCTTTCTATATATTCTATTAATAACTGGTATACCATAGGACATTCTAAATATCTAAATGGAGAGATTAACCTAAAAGCACAAGATATGCCAATTACATATCACTGTTCCTTGGAAATTGGATAAAACACTTGCTCTCAGTTTTGCCTGCTGTTTCCCAACATCTGATAAAAATTTATAACAGATGGAAATGATTGCAAAGTGAACAGCACTCCCTTCATGTTCTCCATTCTGCTGATTTAATCACAAACACACTGAATCTGATAGTAATGAAACAATAGACTTGTTTTTGATGAGATCACCAAATGGCTTCCATAAAAACCTATCAGACACTGTGAAATATAGTCACCACAGACATACAGAATCTTTTTCTGACCTGCTGTATCACCTGTCTATACAAAATAGTAAATTCTGTCATAGGAGCAGCTTTAAACAAAACAAATAGTCAACTTTACTTGATTTGTCATTATATTGAAAAGCCAGACTGAAAAAAGACAATCTTGCCAAAAATGTTTCATAGAGTCAGCTGGCCTAGACATTTCTAGGTTGTAGCTTCTTCCATATTACAAAACGGCAACATTATTCCCAAGTGACTCTGCCTCTGCAGTCTCTACTTAATGCATATTTTAAACAAGCAAATCATATTCAAATGCTCTGCTACTGCAAACTACAACAGAACTCTGAGTACACAGTAGTTAGCAGTAGTTCTAATACCGTTAAAAAAGTCTCAGTTAAGCATGTGCTGAGGTGTTTGCACAATCAATGCCAAATTGTCTGAAAGATCAGCTAAACCTTCTGCTCAATCTACCTATTGTATTCCTCCACAAGTAAGTAGAGATTCTTTTTCCTGACTCAAAATGAGTAGACCTCTGAGGAGAAACAAAATAATGTAATTCTTCTAAAACCTCAACATTACATAAAATTGCTTTTTTATACATAAAGATGTCATCAACTTAATGTCTGTTTAAAGACTGATTTGCAGAATGCTTCAAGTCTAGAAGCAATCACTGAGCCTCACTCAAAGCTAACAAAAATCTCCTCTTTCGAACAGTACTATTTGAGCCTCAAAGGATCCAACAGGCTGATTCATCCAGCCTGAGGATCCTTCCTGGCTGCCCCCTCTTCTAGGGGCTCCTCTGATCCAGACGAGAGAGAGCACACTGGAAAGAATTTTTTTGGCAGAAAGAAAAAAACTTAGCTGGAGCACTGCCTTTCCCAAGCCCTCTTTTGTCACATGAAGGGACAACATCTACATGATGAGACAGGGGCGGGATCCAGGACTCTGGGAAAGTCAAAAGCCAGGATTTTCACTGTCAGAACAATTTCTCTGGCTTACATCATACTTCTTGTCCAGGTATGAGGGGCTCCTGAAGACAGAGAGTGCTAGGTAGGGGCTGGATGAGATGCTCTGTTAGCAGTATCCTGCTCCTTGTTTCTCTTTTCCTGTTCAAGGCAGAAAATATTGGCATACTTGGTAAATACAGCACTTCAGGGAACTGATCTTCAACATGCACTGTACAATGCATTCACAATAAGCAAAGTAATATTTTGGGAACTCTCTGTCTCTGAAAAAACTATGTAGCTCACTCATCAGTCAAGCACTATAGCTCAGTTTACAACTGCTTCCTTATCAGAACACAAGGGTGGTCAAGAGGACCTTTTAAGAAACCTTTGCCTTTTTTTTATAATTCCCTCTTTCTAAATAAGCTGAGCGAAGGAGCAAACCATTTCCAACTGGGATTTCAGTGAGAATGGGCCATCAAGTCCCTCTGGCTGTCCAGTGAAAGAAGAGATCCCTCATGTCTCACCACTTCCAAAGTTTGTTCATGATCCAGAATCCAGACATTAGAGACAGCATGTGATTAGAGATGCTGGCTGGATATGGACATTTCTTATGGAAGGCGAATTAGAAAGTAAATAGAGATCTGAATGAGCCTGCAAACAAATATGAGACAGAAATGTATTCAACAGAATGTAAGCTACAGGTGTTATTCACTACTTTTCATACAACAAGGACTTGTGGGTATAAAATGAAACCGCAAGACAGCAGAGTTCACATAAACAAAAGGAAATATTGTCCACAGTGCTTACAATTAAACTGAGGAATGTATTGCCACAAGACATCATACGATCAAACGCATGAACATGCTCAAAGCAGCTAGATCTATTCACAGAAGAAAAATACACCAAAGAGCATTAAACACAACAGGCTAAATGACCTTTCTGACTAAATAAGCCTTAAACTTCAGGTTGTTGAAAACAGGAAAAGTTCCCCAGTAGTATCTTAGAACTACCCTGCTTCTGGTCACTGTCAGAGACAGGATATTTGGTTAAATGGATCTTTGATCTAATCCAGCATAGTTTATTCTTAAATCAATTTTGACTTCTAAAAAACTAACATTTATTACCTTGACTTAGCAGCACATAAGCGTGGAGTGATATTTTCCATACTGAAGAGGTCCATGTCTAAAGGTACACAAATGTATTTGGTTCTTTGCTTGATTTTTGGATGAAATATTTCTTATGTAAAAATATTCCTCAGAGAAAGTGATCTATCATTTTCTGCTTTTGAATGGAGGGAAAGTAAGCTTTTTCACAGCTCTAAGAAAGATCCTCCTCTTTTTCATGTAACTGTAAAAGCTTGATATAACTTTGAAAGCAACACTGTGAGATATATAAAGATAAAACAAAAAGAAAAATAAAGTTTCTAATTTTTAAGTAATGCATGAATGGTTAAATAAGGCAGAAGTTTAACAATCATTAGATGGACTCTGAAACGTTATCAAAGCCCGACTCAGTATTTAGGACCTGTGTGAACTTCTTCCATATTGAACAGTTAACACATGACTGTTATGCCACAGCTGATGTAGAGTTATCCAGTAAATGCCTGAAGATCATAGAATAAATTACATTGATGTATGCACAATCAGAAAAACTCCCCCAGCTTCCCACAGTCTGATCAAGCATGTATTTCAATGTGTCTAGTATATTCTATGCATTTGATTCTTATTTCAATTACAAAATTAGTCACAAAAATCACCAACATATTAGCTTCACAGTAAGATTACTAAAAAAGAATTCAGTCAATTAAACTGATAGTTCATATAGCAACTACTAAAATCTGAGAAGTCTGTGAAGAATAAAAAGGTCCATTAAGCCAGAGTTACAGAAGCACAATCTGAGCTCTAGATTCTACTGTAGAATATTTGACCCGATCTGCTCCTTAAGTAGGTCCATCTCTAATCTCTTCCCTTTACCCATTCCCTTCTCATGTGAAGAAAGAACAGCTCCAAAATGCTTGTTACATTATTATCCCACATCTGTACATCAATTAAATATGGACTACATGTGAGCCAGAAAAAACATTTTGAGACCTCTTTAGGCTGAAGAAAAAGTATTTTTAAATTGAGTTAAGCAAGTCTCAAAAACTGAAATAAAAAAGCAACATTTTTTATTTTGCAGTACATCTCAAACTGGACCTGAATCATATGATGTAATAAAAGTGCACTTCAGATGATCTTCTCACCCCCAGATGTAATTGAAAACATTTATTCTGATTTAAAAAAGCAAAACAGGTAATTGACCTATAAGGAATATTACTTGTATCAAATCTATTTTATGATGCTCAACATTATTTTTTATTCTAGTAGCCACAACAAAGAGATGACAGATTGGCATAATTAACCAAGTTAATTATTTCTAAGTACAGTCTCCAATCCTGCATTTTTATACTTTGCTTCACATGTAAATAATTCTACTGTGTTATCCAGAGTACAGTTTCAGTTATTATACCTGTATCTCAAAATGAAATACAATGCTAAAAAAAAAAAATTGGCAAGACTATTAATTGTGTATTATACAGACTTAAAATGTTGAGGCTGAAACACTTCCAAACAATTAGCTGTAAGCATGCAAGTAAAGTTAAGCTTATATTTGAGCATTTGTAAGACAGGTGCAAGGTGACATGCATTTTATCCCATGTACAACTGCTTCAACCAACAAGTATCCTGCAATTTTCATCTTTTTAGGTTTCAGTCAATTAAATTTTTGTCCTTACTAGTCTAATTTATTATAAAATAATTGCCTAAATTTTATATTTAAGCTGACATAGATAATATTTTTACATTTAGTATCACAAGAACAGTTCTTATAACAACGCCACCACTGACATTAATTTGATCAGTGTTGTAGAGAGCACTTATTTGTCAAATATAAACATTTTATTATGTAAAGTAATATTTTTACCATATGTAAATACTCATCTAAAAAACTCTTCTGAATAATGCAATTGCTTTACTATCGCTTAAATAATATACTACATAACATACTTCACATACCATCAACATCCTACATAATACGCCTCCTACACTATCAACATTTTAACATGTTTTACACTCTATAAAGTAACACAAATTATTCTTAGTACAGATGAGTTCTATTAAACAGACAAGAAAACCAGTTCAGCTGTAACACTAATGAAATATTTCTATGATCCACTGAAGACAGTGCTCATTTGGGTTAAGAAACAAAAAGTTATTAACTGGACTAGTGCATCCCTACCTGTGGAACACAATAGGGGCATGGCATCATAAACAATGCTTTCAACTGTGTTTTAAATTAAATATGTAATGTTAAGGGTAAACTTTGTTTTGTGATAAATTCTCAGAGTTGATAGGAGTCCATTTGTCCAAAAAGCTTTTAGCATCAAACTAGACATTATCTCCAACCTGCTTTGAATTTACATTTATTCAATCAGCTAAAAATACTAAAGTCTACCTGTAAACCAATAAAATTCAGTGCTTAAGAAGTCAGACAGACAGTGGAAATAATGATATCTGCACTTAGAAATCAAAGGATGCTTTTCCTTTTTAAAAGTTTTCATTTTCTTACTAAAATTAATGGCAAAGAACATTTATTGCCAGTCAAGATCAATGAAGAAAAAGAGTACTATAAAGAAAAAGATAAAGAGATCAGAACAAGAATTAGTCTTACTGGAACCATATAAAATTAAAAATTTTGCCAATACTCTTTTTACTAGTGTGCATCTTCTGTTTTAGTTTCTACATTGCACCTGTTATTCATTGTTAGAATAACAAAGTTCACTTGAACACAGAAATGTATCCCTCAGTCTTCAACACTACTTCTCCCTTATATTTGAAAAAAAAAAGAAGCATTTTTAATAGTATCTCTCCTTTCTATCATAAAATGCATGCATAATAAAATAAAAAATAAAAAATAATACATGTACAGTAATTTAGGTTTTTTTACTTAAAAATTCATAGCTACTAACAGAAGTATTAGTCACTTCTTTTTTACCACTATCAGCATTTTGGGACCTGTTTTTCATTTGTTGATTAGTCAGTAAAATCATATTCCTGTTTTCACTGAACTACTAATGATTATCACTAAATATTCTCAAATAAGGAATGCCAGTTGAAATATTTTATATAAAACTCTCTCATGGTTCTTAACTCACCACAAAACAAATTCTTACAATAGTTGTGAGAGTTCACCTGATTTTTACCTTTTAAAACTAAAAATATTTTGATGGTAAACTAAAATAATTCAAGCTATCTGTACCAGAATTTTATCCTAGACGTATTTTATATCTGTAATATCCTTACATTCTCCCCAAAAGACTTAATCTCATTCTTCTTAAATGTAAGTGGAAGGATACAGCTGTATGCTCGAGAGTTCACTTTCTAAAGAGTTAAATGCAGACAAAGAAAGTGGGTAAGACTAAGTTGAGGGATGGCAGTCATTTGACTTGAAGAAAACAAATTCATGGATTTAAGAAATAATTCAGAGTTAAGAGACTATTAAGAAAAATGGAAGTTCATTCTTTAAGTTAACAAGTAAGCATCAGATGATATTCAAAGGGAGTTTGTTGTTGTTTTTTTTTTATAAAAAGAAAAACTTAAAACATATGTGGCAGATGGCCCCAGTTAGGAGGCTACAAAAGGAGAGCAGGGGATTCAGCACATATTTTATTAACTCAATTTTCTTTTCAGCTTTGCAGTTCACCTTTAAAATAAAAGCTTAGATTCTGCTGAAAACAGCAAAATTTGTGGAAAATCCATAGGGAGGCTCCAAATCCTTGGGACTTGTGGATTTTCTGTTTGAACAGATTTTTATTGTTCCTGTTGATTGCCCTAACACTCACTTTCAGGCACCAGGCCACTTGAGTTATGTTATCTGTGGGCATTTAAACAGTACCAGCAGGTAGCTTAACTTTCCATACTCATTTTTCCTAGAAGGTAGAATGCCAAATAACTGTTTGGAGAGACAGGAAAATGTAAAAAGAATGATCTTATCAGTTTTGTTAATTTAACTTGGTTTAATAATTGCCACTGACTTGTTAAATATATTAAGTTATAAAAATATTTTTATACGGACTGACACCTCTATTTTCATTCTTTTTGTTACTGCCTGGTCCCATACTATAGGAAAAATGGCCCTGTCTGGGCTAAATGCCCAGAACATTTGAAGCATCTAACACTGAAACAATAGTGGTCTTTGTTGGACACCATCTGCTAGCAGATTTTTTTTTGGTTAAAATCATTGTGTGTCTGCTAATACAGATGCACTGCACTTCCACAAACTGAATTACATTTATGCTTAGACTAAATACTATTCATGTAAAAAGTGTTTCATTTCACATTATGATTGAGTTGGAGTTATACTGATGCAACACACATGCGATAAGCTCGTTCCATGTGGCAAGATTACTTCAGAAATATTTGATTTTGCTCTTTCGGTTTTTACACAGTCTGCCATTCTTTTAATACCACAAATCTTACCTTTCAGTGATCATCTGTGTTTTGAATTTGTTGGTATTGCTCATCACTCTGTGTTTCTTCACTAGCTATTAGAGATGGGTGAACTGATTTGGCTAAATTATGCATCAGACAGTAAAAGGCACATTAATAGTATCTGCAGACACTAAATAATTGTTATCTCAGTAAGAAAACAGAAATGCGTGAACAGACTTACAAAAACTAAAATACGGGTAGAAATGAACAAATGAAGTCTTGAAAAATGCAAGAAAAAACATCTGGGAAAAATAGTTAAAAGTACGGATAGTCAATGGGAAGAAGTAAGTAGTAACATGAAACTCACAGACAATGCAAACAAATCTAATTAAAGCCAGTGTTGTGGCTATATTCACAGTTCCCTTTAAAATTTTTGTGGAATTAATATTCTGGTCATAACAGTCCTGGCTGAAATTTCACTGTGAAGAATGACATGACAAATGTTAAAATGATTTTTGGAACAGCTAAAAAGGGATATCTCAAAATTTGTAGTAAATGATTTTTAAAACTGGAGGAAGAATATGCAAAAGATCTAGTAGGTTACTTAGTTTATCTCTTTCCTCATTTCTATAAGACATATAACATTTTTTGGCAGTCTTAGTTTAAATGTCTGAAACAATCATTTCCTTATGTTTCATAATTTGGAAAATATTTTTGATATCCAGTTCAAATACTCTGATTGCCCCTTCCTTTCAGCATCCTGAACCTTTTCTGTTCTTGTTCTTTTAAAACTAATTAACATGCTATTTTACACCCTCAGACATGAGTAGATACCAAAGCTTTAGAAGTGACCTTGTGCCCATTGACCAGTTACAACTGTATCAACACTCAGGCAACCACAAATACAAAAGAAAGCATATTAGCTTAGAATTAAATTAAAATGTCAATTACAGCTATTTGAGGTAACTAATCTTACAGTTGCATTGTATCAATTAAATTCTTAACATTTTTGGTAAGCCAAGCTATATAGGATGTGCTTGGTTAAGACTATACTCAATTGTATTTCTAAACTGAATGGAATCCAAGAGATACTAAAAGATGCACAGATAGTTTACAAACAGATTTTTAGACAGATTAGTATTCAAAATGCATTAAAAAATTCGAATGGGTAACTGCCTCCTTTTGAAGTTTCCTTATCCCTCAGTAGGTACTGTACTTTTCAAAGAAGAAAAAATAATGCCATTTGTAAAAAAAACCTAGACAGCTATTTTCATCATGTTATAAAGTAATTAGTATTTCTAGTGAATAAAAAGAGAAGTTTAATGATCTACAATTTTGGGTGGTTACAGCCATTGGAAGACGAAACCAGCAACAAAACAGTATTAAGTATCTGTAAGTCTAGTACTCTGCAAGTAGCTGATTCTATATAATCATGATTCTACATAAATGCCTTCCAAAACATACTCCTTAAGGTGTGTGTTCACATTTCATATAATTTAGGTGAGGAAAACAGTGTTCATGGTATTCCAAAGTAATGTATTAATAAACAGGCTCCAGGTCTAAAATTGTTTCACCAGTAAAATATTATCTATATATTTTTAAGTACCCTGTTTAAAAAAATAATCTCACTTGCATATCTCTTCCCAGAAACGACCAGTCACGAACCATAGCACATTTTGTTTAAAATAAGTCTTACAAGAACAAAACATAGAAAGAAAAGATAAATAATGATTTATATTACTAACATTTATATTGCAGGAAATTTCACAATTAGTAAAACCAAACTCTGTTAAACAAATTTTAATAACAAAGCAAGCAATATATGCAGAAACTTTCTTGTAACATTACTTGTAACATTACAAAAGAATTTCCCTAATTCAGAATCTTGCTGAACAAAGGAATTAAATAACAGCCAATACTGTTTTCAAGTGATACAGTAAAGTCATTACTATAATAGAAAGCACTAATAGGCAATCTCCAAGGTAAAATCTGGCAAGTTTTTTTTTTCAACTGTGCATAATACAAGCCCTTAAAACCAACAACAGTTTATTGGATTTTGGTATGCATAATATGATTAAAGTATTCCCAAAACCATAAAAACATGGAACTATTAATTGCATGTTCAAACCATTTTTAAAGTACACTCCATGTAAAAAGTGTATACAGAAAACAAAGAAAAATTGAACTGCACACTTATAACGAAGCTGCTGTGCTGATGTGTTTATGTTCCACAGCTGCATAAATCCATGTTTTATGTAGGTTGCCTCCACCTGCTCTGGGGCTTTGTTTTGTTTTGGTTTTCGAAGTTTGTTCACAAATTATTTTGCAGGCTTGCTTTCCTCAAAAATGTATTTTTTCCTGATAACAAATCCTGCACTAGGCTGGCTGCTAGCCAGCTACTTTCATGCACTCTTTCTGTAGGTACTTAACATCAGCTTTGTGTAGCTGGGATGAAGAGAAAGAACTATCCTGTTTTCCTCACAAGAGAAACATTGTTTTGTCTTTAACAGTCTGTCTTCTAAGTCAGTGCAACTGCAAGAATCTGCCCAACTCTTCTGTCTCACTGTGTGACTAGAAAAGAAAAACACCAACCAGACCATTTTTGACATAAATAAAAGCCTAAAAAAAACGGTGGAAAAAATAAATATTGAGTTAATCTAAGTTCGAGCATTGATTTTACATACAAAAGTGTTTGATACTTACTTGGTTATTCATCACAGTCAAGCATTAATATGTTTGACACCAGTTTTGGCTTCTGGCTCATTAGTTTTCCTGTAGTTGCTCTTGTAACAGTTTCTCCTGCCTCTCTATCAGTTTTTTTTCTTTTCAGACTGTTCTACTATCTACTTTTTCTTTTTAACAATTTACTCTTTCGCAAACTATTGCCAAGTAGTATCTTCTGTATATTTGCTGTATCTTTCTTGCAAGAAGATTAAGCACTTACTACAAAGAATGGTGCAATCTTAAATTTATAAATTATTGCATAATTTGTGGTGTGGTATAAAATATAAGAAAAAAAAGAGAATATATTAATTTAACATTTATGATTGGTACATTAGATACTGAAGAGCCATTTTGTTAATTCTTTTATCAATGCCTTTACTAAATTACTTTAAAGGTTAAAAAGAAGGGTTACTTCATTAAGAACAACGTTTTCCATAACTAGTTTAAGGTATGCAGAAGAGCAACACCAGCCGGGTCAGTAGTAAGTCCTGCTGA
>NW_009631834.1:41415-53244 GCF_000690535.1 Cariama cristata
GCCATGCCTTTCTCTTGCCAGGCTTCACTTCTGCCCTTCCTACCCACCTCTGACACTAAGCAGATAGGCCAGAACCCTATGATAAATCAAAGTAATTTCTTTAACATTCTGAAGAACGCACTACAACTGTTTAAGCAGCTATGGCAAAGTTACATACTTTTATAGAGGGATATTTAAATATAATTTCCTAGTTATATTTATAAAGTATAAGATTAGAAAAAGAAGCAGTCTTCTGATTACTTCTGCATTTTCCTGCAGTTTACGATATTCAGCATTTTCTACGTAAAGGATTCAATAGTAACAGAGAACACTGCCTTAAAAATTTAGGCAGTAAGCTTCTCTATTTTGAAAAAAAAAAGGTAGTGAGGGCTAAACCACAAAGACTTGTCATAAAAATCCCATTAAAATAAAGTGTCAGATCTATTAAAAAACCAAACAAACTAGAGAATGAATGCATTTGGAAAGATGCATAAGTATTAATTGCATCTCACATCTCTGACAGTATATAGTAAGGTGCCACCTTCAGGTTCAGTACACTGTTTATTTATCACCTGCTGCAGAAATAGGGCCTAGCTTCACAGCTCTCTGGAAACACATTCCAGGGCATTTAGGAAAGTAAAGATGAGTGGGTGTATTTGAATCTGAATATATATTTTTTTAATCTAAGTTTCAGAGATGCCTCTTTAAAAGAGAAAACAGATTACAATTGTATTTTTAAAGTAATGGAATTTACTGCTTCTGGAGAGGACTGATGCCTTGAATTTACAGAATTATACAGAAACATTATATTAGATTTGAGAGAAGTAAAAGAATTGCAAAATGAGGTTTACACTAAGTGATGATTAAAATCTTGTCTTCCTTTGCGTTAAAAAGGACAACACATGAAATGAGAAAGTAATGTCAGTTCTTATCTTTTTTGTCCCAAGGATGTGCTAACTGGTATTACAGAAACATACAGAGACTGTCTTGGGTATAGGTAATACAAATTGTAGCTCAAAATGCTGCCCTGGCACTTTTTCAGCACCCATAAATTGAATATGGCAACAGCACATGTTCACTGTTGATTACATTCACACAACAGAAGATCAATCCTACACAACTGCTGTGTTTTGACTCCAATCAGACTATAGGAGCACCAGAAATATGAAAATTTGGGTTTATTACAAATAAGTAAAAAGACTTCAGGCAACTGCCTTTCATGTACCTACTATGGTGTAATACAGTGTAATACAGTTAACCCCTTTCTCACAGGGTTCTCATAATAGCAGTTCCTAGCTCTATACATAAATACTTGTCAGCTCCTCCCCAAAATATGATTTTCCTTTCTCTTTTACTGCCTCTTTTGTTTGGGTTGAAATTCAGTGATAAAGTCCAGACAGAGACTATAATTTCTTCCTCAAAAGCCTCCTGTGTTACTCATCCTCTGCCAAAATATCCACAAAACTCCAAGTGATACCACTGGTAAACAGATGTCAGTCTATAGCCACCTTCTGTTCTCTTTACTCTTCCCTACTATCTTTTTCTACTCCCACTTACCAAAATAGTAAACAAGAAGAGAGGAACTATGTTACTTTCTAAAGACAATCTTACGATTTGGTACTCAGTATTTGTATGTGGTATCTATACCCCCAAATTCCCACTTTTCTGCTTGCCCATAGCTTGGAAGTACAGTAGTGAAGTATGTATGCTTTCCATGCTAACACAGAATCCAGTCTGGAATAACCTACATCCAGTTATGTATGGTGGCATCAATACCCTCACTGTCAATAACCATCAAGACTACCAAAAGTAATAGAGAATAAATTACTTTTTTTTAAAATAGCAACTTTGATTAGTGCTTCAAGATCAGTAGAGATCTGGAGCAGGGGAAATATCCTCCAAGTGCATTAAGGGTGGAGATGGTGCACAACTGCAGCACCCTTGCTGAAAGATACATTCCTTTGAACCTCAAAATACTTACTAATTTCCTTCAGAATATTTTTCTGAGCCCCTAAGAGAGTTAGGGGTGGAGACACAGTTGCTATGTTGAGAAATTCAGTAATCATTTTGTTTGTGAAACGATCAGTTGCAAGGGTGGTTAGTTAACAGCTCAACATGCAATCAGACAGGCTAGCAGCCAGAAGGATAAGAGGAGATGGTGTATACGCTCTCTTACACGTACTTAACACTTGCAAATGTTAAATATTAAATGATAGGCAGAGGGAAATTAAGGACAAAAGGTAGCAATTCGTTAAACATTACTTCCTAACTGAATAGTCTGAGTTTTAAATATGCATGGAGAACAGATTACATAAAATATTTTAATAATATTGCTACACATGCATTTTGACTCATGTTTCAGGGCTTTGTTTGGGTGGGTTTTGTTTTGTTTTGGTTCTGGGTGATTATAGGTATTACATATTTTTCATGAAGAATTCATGATCCATGGTATCACTTGCACATGATTTTTACTGCTTGGTGTCTTCTCTGTTCCTGAACTCAGAAACTAAAACTTAAACTGAATTAAACTGCTATTCCACATTTCATATTTTTAAGTATAGAAACAGCAAAACAAAACATTCGTTGTTCTGTTGTTCACTATATTCTGAAGTCCCCAAATGAAATGTTGGGACCATACATAAAGCGATTAGCTGTCAGTTGTGAAGCTGCACCACCACTGTACAGATAGTAGCATGTGAAGTGCTGGGATCAAAGGAGGAGTCATCTGCTGGATGTAAAGGTGATTCTTTTCACCCCCACTCAAAAAAAAAAAAATCAGATCTCAAACTCAGAAGTATCTCTGGTATCAGTCTGAAATAGAAATCCGTGCAGCTCTGACATTTTTAACATTGAAAGAATGGGCTAGGGATGCTAAATCATTTAGAACTGAACAACATGATTTTATGGCCTGAGGAACAATGACATAACTTAAAAACATTTTGACATGAAAATAAAATTCCATGTTGTTCTGTGTGAGCTGGTTGGGGTTTATAGGAATGATCTTCTCAATAAAACTTCTAAGTTTTGCTCTTAGGATAGCAAGTTTTGTAGTAAGTTTGGTTTTTCATATTTTTACCTCCTTCATCCATGAATTAATATAATTTTTAAATATCTGGAATGAAAAATCAGAAGAAAAGAACCTTGTCAAAAAGGTATGCCTATCCCCTGCTCTGTACCCAAAAATACAGAATTTCCCAACAGCTACCATTTTTCTTAAGAGGATAAGAAGGAAGAAGGATAAACAAAAAGCTGATCTCAGTAATATTTTAATGTACTATTTGACAATTCTTTTATTCTCCCATAGAAAAGAATAATCTTGTACAGTTGAAATAGTTGGAACTAATGACAAAGAAGTTTATTATTTGTACCTGTGTATATTTTGTGGTTTTTTTCTTCCTATAACATTAATAGGCTTATGAGAACACTGCAATTTAGCCAACTAAACTTAATGCAAGTACTTTAAGACTTTTGATATTGTAAGACACGCCTGTCCTTATATTTGATACAAAAGTAGCTTACCTGTTGTATGTTAAATATTTATGCTAATTTAAAAAAATAGGTAATATATACTCTATGAATTAAAGACACAACCTTCATTGTACTGTCCCACAGAATAATATATAAAACACTACTACATTAGACACATATACCTCACTGTGCTGCTCCTCAAGCCACCTGCAATTCTGAAATGCTTATTTTCTTGGTTATAGACTAAATGTGCCTGTGCCTCTCATGGTGAACAAACTACTTGTAATTGGTAACTTCTGGGTTGTCCATGTTGTTTTTCATGCCACTGTTAGATTAACTCAATATCACATACCTTTTTCATGCTGTCTTTCAACACAGATAGGCAAGAATTATATACAAAGAATCCCCAGTCAATAATCTAAAAACTAGCAAACCTAAAAATCTGACAATTTTTTCTCTTTTTTTTTTTTTTTAATAAAAAGGGAAAATACAGAAAACATGGTTCACTGTTTAAGTAAGCTTTATAAAAAATGGTCTGGAGATGTGTGTAAAAACTTGTTGCTGAGCAGTGAATGTTAACTGTCACAAAGCATTGCTCACTCAGACTCCCTCCCTTCAGACAGCATTAGCAGTGTTTTTCTGACCACACCTCTCCCACAGGAGTCTCCAGTGGAGTAGTGATGTTATGTTTTGGTCTCAATTCATGAAAAGAAAAAAGGACCCTTTCATCTGCTTGGGGGGCATATAAAAGACATTCCCAGCACACATAGTGAGTTTTCATTAAAATGCATCCTTTCCCTATAACTTCATTTCCTTGAGACACCTCCAAACTCCTTCTCCCACCTTCGTTCTGTGCTACATATGTATTTCGTAAGAAGTTCTAAGACTTGGACACTGTTTTGTCTGTCTCCTGTTTCAGAGTCTTAACAAGCCTCTCCTCTTACCCCATAACCCAGAGCCCAGCTTCTTGAATTCAATGAGTCAGCAGCTTTTACCTTCCAGCAAAATGTTTGCAGAGTACTGTAGGTCTCCACTAAACGACAAACTGTATACACTACAGATAGAAACAACTATTAAAATAATAATTTTTTAAAAAAGCAAATAGAGTAATTATCTACTTCCATTTAAGCTCACTGAATATATAAAATAGTTTTGTGAACCTTCTCATATTTACAACTCAGATTACTACAGCTGTATTGTTGCCATTTTTTACCTGCTGCCAGGGTGTAAGCTACTGATAAACCACACACAGAAACTGCCAACTTTAAACAAACTTGATGCCTAGCACGGAAGGAGAGAAATAGATGATCAACTATGTAACTTCTCATTACAGGATGCCAAGGATTTGCACTGAATCGTTCATGATTAATCCATAATAATTTTTAACAATAAAAATTGTAATTGTTCAGGTATTTTAAATACATAAAAACAATTTAGATCAACAACTAAATGAAGAAATTATGATTTGACTACAGAGAAAAGGGGGAAGCAAAAACATTCCAAAGATGGGTATACGAAACAACTTTTATCTACACACACATAGGGATTAAAAAAAAAAATCAAAAACCCCACACCACATTAAAACCCCATCTGTTTAATGAAATGGTTATTTCTGATAGGTACATGACTCTCTTCCTCTTCTCCAGGAGTATAATTACATATTGATGTAAAAAGTCAGTACACTAAGAAGGATTAAGGATCAACAAAGAGAGATTCAATGAAATCCGTACAGTTTGACATTCTAGAGGAAAATGTAGTGGTCAAGACACACGAACTCACTTATGGAAGGACTCTTCATAAAATTAGAAGAAGCTATCAGAATTGCACAAAAGACTCCTGTTTAGAAGAATCCATATAAGTTGGATTTTAGGAAAGGGGACACCAATCTAAAAGAATAATAGGGCACAAAAATAACAATTAGGCACCCTGTCACCGGTTAAGGCTGGGCTGGCACATAAAGCAGGTGACAGATGCTCTCTATTAACCCCCTCCTTCCCCAGAAGGGGAAGGAAGGGGAGCAAAGGGAGAGAGACTTATTGGTTGGAAAGTTAAAACAACTTCAATAAAACAGTAACAATGAAAAAAAATATATTGAGTCTAATACTACTACTAATAGAAATAAAAATACACAAAACCAATAATAGAAATAAAAATACACAAAACCAGTATTGAGCTTCATGATGATGATCACAGGATCGAGTGCCACAGGGGCTTGCAGCGCTCATGAGATGGGGCGGGTACCCAGTTGTCCTGGACTGGCCTCAGCAGCAGACAGGAATCAGATTCAGGAATGCAGAGACTGGGGTCGGAGGCAGGAGAGCGAGCAGAGTCCCACAGAGATGCAACGAAAGCAAGAGCGCTGACCCGCCCGTTATCCCTGAGCTTTATAATGAGTATCCACATGAATGGGCTAGAATACTGCATTGGTCAGTCCTTGGTCATCTCTCCCCTCTGCAGCTTCCTGCAGGTGCAACCCTTTTACACCTCCATACACATGGACCACAAGAGAGCCGGCAGTGATTCTGGTTCCCACAAGAACAAGTACAAACACGGGTCTTTTTGCATTACAATTCCACTGCTTTAGCAACAACCACAAACATCAAGCACCATCAACTCTAAAAGCAGACATTGTCTAAAAAACTGTAGTCAGCTTCAGAAACTGCAGCTACTTAGAAGAAACTCAACGAAGGAAAATCTCCTGAAAAGAGAACTGGGTCTATTTTAGCCAAACCAGGACAAACCTATACTGCTGAAACAGCTCTGCTTAACCAAAACAATTGCTAGTACCTTAATATTCAGTTAGTTAATAATCTAGTAGGAAACAGAAAAAATAAAGGAATTTTGCTGCCAGAACATATTTGCCTGTGGAGTAATTAAGAGAAGCAACACAAGTACCATTACTCTGAACATTTTGTCCTCAATACAATTTGAGAGAAGTATGAAAAACTATAATCCCCAACTGATGAGACGACAGACTAGATGATCTAATATACCCCTTCTGCCTTTGCATTACATGAATTTACCATAATGCCCTTATTTCCAGTAGGAATGGTCCCACATTCCAAGCACTTAGTGAGATGACACTAATGGGCTAACTGATAAAATTGACATTACCAAAACCTACTGGGTCAATACACACAGTCAGAGTGTTGAAAACTCCAGGTAGAAATTAGCGACCATAATTCTAGTTAAGAAAGATAGTGCCAAGTAGAAGATTAGGCAGGTGAAATTAGTTTAAAATACTTCTGGAGCTGAAGAAATCTTCAGGACTGCAGACCAGTCTGATAGTTAATAAAAAATTAACATCCTGAAAAATAAATATTTATAGATGTTGTCCACAAAACAAAACCAAAAAACAATCAGAAAAGCACAATACTTTAAAATTACCTGTCATTAAGACACTGAGAGAAAAAACAGAAATTGTACTGGGAGTGCCAATGAAGGCAAAGTTTAAGGAGTATCATATGACCTCTTAACATCACTGATACTGCATCCAACACAAAATATTTGGACTTCACTACGAGAGATGGTTAGTCGGTTACTGAATTGTGAGCGACTGCTTAGAGACCACTGATTACAAAACAAAATAAAAGAGAAATTAGGAGCAAGCTGGCTCACAACCATATAAAAACAGTGTCACATTTGAGCTAGTTTTTCAATATTGATAAAAATTACAGAAGGATTGTAGAATTATTACAAAACTGAGAATACTAAAATGCAAAGAAATTGTGATTGCAATTGAAAGTCCTTAAAGCCAGCAATTTAGCTGGCCCAAAATCACAATTCTGCAACACAGAAAAAGGACAATATGAGTAGCAAACCCAGCCAGGTTCAGTGTCAAAGTGAAGGCAGCAACTAGAAATGAAAAACGCTATGTAGAACAATGAGAGAGATGAACACATGAACAAATATTTCTCTCTCTTTGCCAAAACCCAAACAAAATCGCCTTATCATACCACACAAAAATGCCGTAGTATTGTTCAAGCCATCAGTTATAAAGAAAGTCGTTAGACTTCATCTAATGGAGTAGTAAATAAATTTTAATCTGTGAACTTCTATTTAAATTTCTAACAGGTTTAGTTGAGAGACTCCCTGTCTCCTCATCTTTCAGTTTATCATCTGAATATTAGGCTGAAAATACCACAACAATTTTTGCAAAGTGAATTTAGGATTATCCAGGGGTTTTATTGGCCAGTTAGCTTGGTATCAACAAACTACTAAAGATAAGAAAAAATGAGAGGAAAAAAAAAGGTATTTTGTAAAAGTAATTGGGAAAGCTTCAATTAATAAAGAAGTTTACAGAAAATAGGTCTTATCTAACAAGTGCCATGTCATAGGTAGCACAGCAGTGTGCCAAAAATTGCTCCTCTACTGGAGAAAATACCTCGTATAAAGAGTGCAGTGCTGCCTATTCTGTCTTTCCAACAAAAAAAAATAATTGACAGGATAGATAGTATAAGTCTACAAATGAAATCAGAGGAAATAATAATGAGAATCAAGAAGGACCTAACCTTAGCAGAGAAAAGCAAAAAGATGTATTTGCTGCTACCAAACTGGGCACAAATGTTTCACAGGAGGTATACCCGATCACTAGAAGAAACTACCAAAAGAAGTAGTACATTCTCAACATTTTCTTGTCTCCACATCAAGATAGCTACTTCTCCAAAATATATTGTGCAACTGAACACAAATTCTGCCTTCACAAACCACAGATTACTGGGCTTACAATAAGGGTAAGTGGGACAAACCATGGTATACAGAAGGTCAGACTAGATGCTAAAAAAATCCATGCTACTTTTTCTATTTCTAGTTTACATGATGGGAAAAGGAAAGTTTCATGTTTCCATACTCTTAGCCAAAATAAACATACTTCCTTACCAAACATTCAAAAATCTATAGTCCCCCAAGTTAATGAAGATTCATAGACCAGAACACAGACCTTTGTATAAAAATGAAATGTGCAAACCATAGATTTCTGACCAAAGTCTCCATCACGTACTATCCTCTTTGAACAATAATTAGTATAAAGGTGACAGAATCAGGCACCATTTACTCACTCACACACAGAGTGAGCATGGTCGACTCTAACACTGTAATTTTGGATAGCTACCTACAACGAACTGCAAAGAAAATATGGTGAAAATCCTTTGGATGTGCTGTACTTTCCAAAGATGTTTTAGAATATTTGAGCTCAAGTATTTGGGCAAATTTAGTAAATCCCTTGGCTACTTGAGTTAATGCCAGAATCATGCAGACCAACAAGGAAATATTCTTTTTCCAGTCTCTTCCAGGCTTTGTGTAATCTATGAAGGACATGTGAAAAATATTTGGCTTTATAATGATGACTGCAAGTAAATACCATTTTCTTAAATTAAATGGTTAGATCTCACTCTTGATCTACACATTTTATGAATGCATGGTAGACTTTTAAAAAGATACAATCTTTTTAATAAACAGATAAAACTCCTTCTATCCTCTTCTCCACAAATCTGATGTATTTGATGGCAGAAATATTCCTGTGTCTAACCATAACCCTGAGTCAACGAGGACTGTTGGACTTCACAAAAACAAAACAGTCACCGAATTTGTAAAACAGAAGAATGAAGATAATCTCCAACATGCAAGAAGCAAAGTAAGAAGAAAATACGTCTGCTTTGATTTTTCTTCTTTTTGTCCCTATGGTATCTCTAGTTTAGTTCACAAATGTTAGTCATATAAATGAAGGATATAATGACAAAGATTGAATAAAACTGTAGTATATTTTTTCACACATTCTGAAGAAAACTGTAAACCTCTAGGCAGCATGGCAGTAAGGGATGTATTTAGAAAAGCATATATAGTAAAGAAGTGAAGAGAGAAGCAGCAGAATAAAAGACAGCTTTGTAAGCCCAACAGAGAAAGGGAACGTAGCCAGCTGTCATGCTTCTAGATTAAAACCACTGAAAAAGCCTTATTACATATAAATAACTAGGTTCTGAGAGCAGTCTAACATTTTTCCAGGAAATCATGTCCAGGTAAAACTCTGATACGACAAAAAGAAAAATATTCAAATATAACAGTGAAAATACATGTACGTGGTAGTACCCACCTAAATTAAGGAAAAAACTAGCACATTCTTTCTTAAAATAAATCTGATAAATTCATGAAAGAGACTGTATAATTTGGTACCTGCAATAGCAGAGGCCTGTTCTGAGTACTCTCGAAGGTCCCTTTTATATCTCTCTCCCTAGATTCCTAAATGCTCCTCTGCAAGCAGAACAGAATAGGCCTTTGTTTACCCAAGAATTTCCTGGCAGTAAGCATGTACTTATTAAAATCACTTCCCATGTGACAAAAGAATAAGCACAAACTTTGCCATCTTAAGAATATATGTGCCTCTGATCTATTTTTATTACTCATTAACAAACAAATGGCCCCACTTTGCCTGCATATACTTTACAGTCTATGGTGGAAAGCATAAGGTTTGCAGTTCTTCTAATTGCTAGTTTCAGTATTGGGTAACTGTGAAAGTGAATGAGTGGTATGAAAGGCAGCAGATTACATAATCTAATAATGCCTTCTGGCCTTCAAAAACTAAGAGGAAAAATAGTAATTCATGTCTTTATAAGTTACTAGCATCTGAAGAACCCACAGTTTTCGGACACTAACACAATACAGTCCCATATGTTATCTATATATGCTGTACTGATAGAAACTAGAAAAAAAATCCAATTAATTTAATACATTGAACAGAAAAAGATGGACTTGCAAAATTAAAATTTGAAAACAGTGGTCTTCTCTGAATGGACATGGTGCCTCAATGATATTGGGTCTATTCATCAAATAGAAGCTTGCCTGGTTTAAGCTTCCTGCAATCAGTTGTACAACACATTTGCAAAACTGAATTTACCTACACAAAACCCCAAAATGGACCCCTTCATTAAGAGCAAGTATGTATGGGTTAAAATGGTTCCTGATTAAGCATAACTAGTTTTGCATCTCATTTCAATCATACCGTTAGACCATTTGAGACAGATTACAAAGTGCCACAGGTTATCAAGAGCAAACAGTGTTTAACACAAGCATTTCATCATGAATTTAAGTACCTCTCTTCAAGACCAATCTGTAACACAAAGCTTAGTTGCGTATTATTTTAGTTTGCTTTTGAAAGCCAATCTGTCATCCAAAAATCTGTTAGGTATCAAATTATGAGATACTGGCACATGTATGGAGTACAAGTGGGAAAGATAGAGGCATTTAAGGTAAAAACAGATTAAATTTCTAAACCATTCTTAATCCATTGCAGTTTTAATTTATGTCCCTGAAGTTATTTGCAAACCTTAGTCCCAGCCAAATTTAGGAACTACAAAACCCACAAACTGAGTGGTTTTGCTATTTTAATTTATCATATTTTCAAAGTAAAACAGAAAATAGCATTTATTGAAATTGACTGAAGTGTTTATAATCAACAGTCATGTGTAAGAGCTCTTCCTTAGATACTTTTTGAAAGCTAAGAGCATGAACTGAAGTAAAAGGTTAAAGATTATAGAAATGTAGTGGAAAGTGTCATAAGCCATGGTTTCTTAAACCAAGAAGTTCAAGTACTTGACTCCACCAAAAAAGGCAAAAACCTCTCAAAAACGAGAGTGCGGTTTGCTCTGAGAACTATAGCGTGACCTCCATCAGGAATTGCTGTATAGGTATTGATCTTTCTAAGTAACGGTATAAAAAAAAACCCCACCCTACTGAGGAAATGGAAGCATAACTACCTCTGGAAGAATTAGAAAGTTTTCACTAGAGCTTGCACGCTTAATCCTGTGTGTCACTGTAGAACTGCTGCTGAGCTCCTTTTCTCCACTTGCTTCCCATGGAGCTCAAAGTTTAACTTGGCAGCTCTGAAAGTTCTCACTGAAAATGGTTCAAACTGTTTACCATCACATCCTCTCACACACATGCAAAAAACCACAATGTCAAAAGTCATGGAAAATTTTTAAAAAACATGGAAATCATAGAATCCATAACTCTTATGACAGCCATGACAAAAATGTAATTTTTCTGATGGGTCGGCAAAAAGTTTATGTAACCCTAGACTCTTCAGTGGAGGGTGAGTTGGAGGGCATAATCCAGTTCATTTTGCATTATGGAGATTTTTTCATTTTATTAGTTAGAAGCACTTAAAGCCTTAAAAGAGCATTGGGTGGACATGAAGCGCATTTTGGCACGTTTTTCAAGACACCAATATGAAATAAATCAGGTTTTAAAATGTCCTATTAAAAAAAAAAGTTTTAAACTTGGAACAATGAAAATATTTAGAATTTGCAAAAGTAGACATTTAAAATTTTAAATCAGTCCAGGCAATGGATAGTTTCAGTTATCATCAACTGGAGAGAAGTAAGAGGAAAC
>NW_009631835.1:0-3499 GCF_000690535.1 Cariama cristata
CCTATGGATCTTGAACTCCAACATTTCATTGTTGCTGCAGCCAAGGCTGCCCTTGAGCATCACCTTCCCCACCAGCCCCTCCCTGTTGGTGAGAACAAGGTCCAGCATAGCACCTCTCCTTGTTGGCTCCTCTGTCACTTGGGGAAGGAAGTTGTTATGAGTGCATTTCCGGAACCTGGATTGCTGATGCCCCGCTGTGTTGTCCCTCCAACAGATATGGGGGTGGTTGAAGTCTCCCATAAGGCTGCTCCTATCTGTCTATAGAAGGCCTTGTCTGCTCGGTCTTCCTGGTCAAGTGGCCTGTAGCAGACCCCCACTATAATGTCACCTGTCCCTGCCCTCCCTTTAATCCTGACCTGTAGGCTCTCGGTCAGTTCCTCATCCATCCCCAGACGGAGCTCCATGCACTCCAGTTGGTCACTGACAGAGAGGGTGACACCTCCTCTGTGTCCTCCCTGCCTGTTCTCCGAAAAAGCCTGTATCCTTCCATTCGAACACTCCAGTCATAGAAGCCATCCCATAGAAGCTATCATGAACTCGTGATGCCAATAAGGTCATAGCCCTCCAGGCTCGAACTCCTCTTGTTTATTCCCCATGCTACGTTTGCATAGAGGCATTTAAGTTGGGCCCCCAACTGGCTGAAGTACCTGGAATTCATTTGTGCTACTCTTCAGGTGCTCTCCTGCCGAGCTGTGATCCCTCTCCAGGCTCTGGGCATCTATTGGTTGGAGGGATGTTTGACGCCAGTGCCAGCAAAGAGAGAATCATGCCCTGCGTTCCGAAACACAACAGCTGCCCAAAAAGCACATACACTGTGCTAAAAATGGAATCGTGGCAAGATTATCACAAAGGACAGCATGCTTTGCAATCCAGGACAAAGGCCTTATAAAGATGTCACAACAAAAAAACATTCACACACTGTCAGCTACTTTTTGACCTACAACTAGGTAAGAGAAGTTTTACCAACGCTTATATAGACCAGCCTTATTTGAGCTCTTATTCCCACTAGGAATCTCAATAAGCAGTCCAAGGAGCCTGCTACTGTTTTCAAACATTGCGTTCAAAAAGTAACACACTTATCCTGACTATATTGGGCTATTTTATCTCTGCCTCTCTAATTTTCTCCCTGCAGAGCAGAAGGAAGGTATACTCTGAAGATAGCACAGGAGACAAGAGCAGTGACAGCTGGGAGCCATCCAAAGTAAGGAAGGCCATTTGCAGGAGGTTTCCTCCCCCAGCATGTCACCATCCACTACACTAGGCTCTCTCTCATGCAACCCCTCACTGCTTCATTAGCTGTAAATGATGTGGCTTAGGAAAGAAGCAGAACTTTATTAACATTCGGAGAGGCTAGCATTGCACACGGAGATTCGATTTGCTGATTACCAGCAAACAAGCCCCACACTGTGTTCTGGTTCCCTCCCCAGTCTGGAGACCCCAACACATGACTTCCTCTCTAGCTCCTCACCCTCAATGAGTGGTGACACCATCCTCGCCACTCGTCCAAGTATGAAAAGGGCAGTAACTATGATGGAGTTGCTGGACTCACTGACTCAAAAGGCCTCTTTCAGCCCAGTCTTACCAGACGCCACCACTGCCATCACATTCTGCATTTTCTGTGGCTACAAGGCTGAACTCTTTTATGCCATGACTCTCAGGTGTGCTTTCATGCAAGTTTACCCATCCAAGTAATAGCTACTATTCTAGCCAAAAGTAATCCACCTAGAGCAGATTTCATTTATGCCAGGTGAAGATAAACCTAGTCAGGCACTTACCACACTTGTGAAATATTATTGCTCCACTGTGTTGACTGGAAGCCTCTGTTAACCAGATGAGTACAGTTCCCCCAGTGCTTGTCACTAAGGGATGAAGCACCTGCAGTGTGACCAGCTGCAATCATGAGCACATGCTGCTCTTTCAATAAGGCAGGCAAAGGAGGCTCCAGAGCTCTAATAATTTCATGCTGGTCACTACTCTACAGCTAAATAGAATACTTTTTCTGTACAGTACTCCAGTCTCCAAACACACTATTTCTCCCAACACACAAAGTACTTCTGCCTGTTACAAAATTTGATACCTTCTTCTCAACTGGAGCACAAATCAAAAATGGCTTTCAGTCCCCTAGCAACAGAGGACACAAAATTCTGGGTGCTGAGTCTCAGCTCCCCGCATAGCACCCTACTTACAATAAACACCTACTATAGTTAACCTGTGCTTTCAGTTGATAAGGGACAGCTACATTTAAATGTGAAGAAATCCACATGATTTATGTTGAGGTTTGTACGATTCCTCGCTACAGCTGGAGTGTGAGCAAACTGTCCCACATTCATGACAATTTTAGGAGGCAGATATGCTTCTTTTTGCAGAATGTAATTTCAAACATTGTAAGCCATGACTGAAATATCAGCCACTCGCCAGACTAATCAGGAGGAGAGAGGCCTGCAGGGCAGAAGAGTTTGTGTCTGTGCAGAGAGGAGAACACAGATCAAGCAAACAATGGTAGAAGGTCTGAAAATGAAACCTAAACAGTAGCAGAGTCTCCCAAGAATCCTGATTTTTTTTTTTTTTGATAAACATGATTGGCAACTTCATCCAACAGAACCAATCATCCAAGAACCAAAAATGTTTTTTCCTAGAAGAAAAAAATCCAAACAAACTGCAATCTAAAAAGAGCTGTCATTTAGGTCTAATGTGTTTATGGTCATAAACATAAGTATTACCAATAGGATATCCTAAACTAGAGTCTGGCTGGCACCAGCACATTACCATCATTTTACAAAGTACCAAAATGGGAGACAAATGTCTCTGTTTGGGATGTATACCTGTGAGTTGTTAACAGTTGTTAAGAGTACAAAATGCTCTACATACACAAATACAATGAAAACACAGAGGCAGTCAGTCAAAAAAAAAACCAAAAAAACCTCACCATGGTAGAAGAGCTGGATGAGTCTTCCACCCAGGCACCACCAGTGCTCCGGTAACTCCCCGCTCCCCTGCTGCCCAGGGCAGCCTTCCCGCATTTTTTGCTAATGTCACACAGAGATTTTTCCTAATCAAGAGACTTGACCTTTACCGTCTATTGCAGGTATTCGGCCGAAAGGTGAAATGGTTTTGGTGATAATGAGAAAAAAAAGTAGATTCCATCTCCTTTTTAAATTACTGAGAGTATAAGCAAAAAAAGAAAAATACCCTGGCCTTTATTTTATTTTAGTATTTCATATGCAAGCTGTTTTTCTTGATTAGATGACAAAAGACCAAGACGTGCCAAATTTTACACTATTAGAACAAAAAGCTGGGGAAGAAAGCAAAACAACGGTTTTCCCTCTGTCACACAGCAGAGCCAGCATCTAATTTCCCTGGGGAACGTGAGGCAGCCTATTATCCCATTTGCTTCCCCCTTACTTTGGGTAAAGATAGCGCTTTGCTGTCCAACAGGCCTCTTCCCTCAGAGGTGCCGTAACGCTCCCCGCGGCCCGGCCGTGAGGGGCGGCGCCCCCTC
>NW_009631836.1:0-9011 GCF_000690535.1 Cariama cristata
CGTGCTCCCTCAGCCATTCTGCAACAATGCACTTTAGGAGGCAAGTAAGTAATAGTGAGAGAAGGAGTTAAGGGAATCTTAACAGATAAGATGTTGTATGGCCCTAGGAATTGAATTAGCAGGTGTGACTCAAAGATGCGGCTTAATGATTTGTTAACTATTCTGTAAATTAAGTGAGGCAGGAAGTTTTGCAGCTCCTCACAAAGGACAGCCCCCGGATAAAGATCGGAAACTTGCCTTAAGGACCTGTTAAAACCTATCCTGAAGCAAGAGATTACTAATGGTGATGAGGAGGAGCCATCAGCCTTCCTCTCCACGACCCCTGACGACCACCACGAGGAGGCACTGCGCAAGCGCAATCGGGAGGAGTCTATGGAAATGACCTCTGGGAACTAATTTCAATACGAAGCGGGGATAGGTCATCCATGTGTATAGGCGTGTTGGGAAATCTCATGTATATGTAACACTTACCTGTATAAGTTTGAAGCAGGTCGCCACGTGGGGCGCGCATGACGTTGGTGGGGCTACCCCCTGTGCTGCCCAGCGCCGAATAAACATACCTACTGTACAGTCTTACAGATTGTGGAGTCCGTTTTCCGCACGTCAATAGGAGATTCAGTGGCTGATAGTGTAACCTTACAGTTTTTGGTAGAAGTTCTAAATAATGGTTGTTTGACGTTAGGGTCTTAGTTGAAGTGGGAGCTACTAGGTTTCTGAGCAATTTAGAAACATGAGCTGCTTTAGGAACCTAATGTGGGTGTAAATGTCTAACTGTAAGTGTGTCAGGTAAAATGTGAACCATGTTCAGCTGTGACAGGAAGGAAGAAAGGAAGGAAACAAAAATAACACAACCGCACCTTTGATTTTTGGCTTCAGACTCCTTCACTTTAGGTAATTCTGTCCTCCAAGGGAACATCGAGAGACTACATCTGGCTGATTACATTTCATACCTCTTCTTCCTGGCTGACAAGACCTGCAATGCTGTGTCCTCCAGGGATTTCTCTCTATTATGATGTGACAGATTAGACTACATACTGTGAAACATGGACTAGATTTTCTTCTACAGTGAAAGCTGCAGTGACATGTTTTGAACTAGAGTTGTAATTAAGTTTTAACTTGGTTTGATATTTACATTGTAATACAGGCCACTGCATAAACCAAGTTGGAAGGCTGTAAATACCTGAGTTTATTGATGGAGTTGCAAGGTTAACCGTACGAAATATTTCAGAAAACGTAATTTGTTAGAGTAGCACGAGCAAACAGGTGACTTTCCAGGATACCTGAAAGGTAAAGAATTCATACTGGGAAGACTTGTGATGTTTCAAATAATGTGCACACAAAATGTTGAAAGTAGACAAGAGTTTGGCTCTTTTCTAAGGAGAAAAGGCTTCAGGCTGTTGTGTGTACCACACTGCCTGCTGCAAAAGAATCTAGACAGAATGACACTTGAGTTTTGACCCCAACCCAGTGTATTTAATCCCTTCTTGCTCTTGGTATATCGGATATCAGATTTGCAGGTGTGTGGGCAGCATGTTGGTTGAATGCAGGAAGACACCTGAGAGAAGGAGTTAAGGGAATCTTAACAGATAAGATGTTGTATGGCCCTAGGAATTGAATTAGCAGGTGTGACTCAAAGGTGCGGCTTAATGATTTGTTACCTATTCTGTAAATTAAGTGAGGCAGGAAGTTTTGCAGTTCCTCACAAAGGACAGCCCTCGATAAAGATCGGAAACCTGCCCTAAGGACCTGTTAAAACCTATCCTGAAGCAAGAGCCAGGGAGCAACTGAGTTTGCGCAAGAGCAAGAGATTACTAATGAAGAGGAGCCATCAGCCTTCATCGCCACGATCCCCGACGACCACCACGAGGAGGCACTGCGCAAGTGCAATCGGGAGGAGTCTATGGAAATGACTTCTTGGAACTAATTTCAATACGAAGCGGGGATGGGTCATCCATATGTATAGGCGTGTTGGGAAATCTCATGTATATGTAACACTTACCTGTATAAGTTTGAAGCAGGTCGCCACGTGGGGCGTGTACGACTTTGGTGGGGCTACCCCCCGTGCTGCCCAGTGCTGAATGAACATACCTACTTTACAATCTTACAGATTGTGGAGTCCGTTTTCCGCACGTCACACCCAGGAGAAAACCAGACATAGGTATAAGTCATTAGGGTACCTAGTTTTTTATTTTATTTTTCTTTGACTTCAAATAGAATTTGGCTGTTTTAAAAAAAAAAAAAAAGCTTAATTTAAAGATTTGTTCTTTTTCCCCACGAATTATTGGTAGGTATATAAAGCCTGAACCACTGCTTTGCTCTTGGGAATTGCTGTCTGGGACTGTACTGAGTAACTGAAGATGGTTCACTTGCTATTTTTAAGGCATCTTTTACTTAAGGAAACTTTCTTAAGACAAGTCCTCTAACATTTGCTCCCATTTTGTCACAGTTCTGCTGATCAAATCCTCTGTCTGAATTTGTTCCTTTTAAAAGGATTAATTTAATTTTGATAATCACCTTTTCATTTTTTAAGCTGCATTGCATTTTTCCTATCCATTTTCTTTCAGGACATGGCAAAGCTGCAATTAATTTATTCCTCCAGGTGGGTTTGCATATAGCCTGCCAAAAGTCATGTCAAAAGGCTCCAGAAACTTTTACAATTAGCAGTAGCTGTTTAGCAACTGGCTATCATTAGTTGCCTCTGTGTTCAGCTCACGGAATTAGTTACAACCAATTACCACCAGGTTGTTCTTCTCTTCTGTGCAATTTGTTATTGAGTGAAACAGTTTTTCCTTCACCCTTTTAAAAGTCTAATGTGGATTGCTGTGCTTGATTGATTAATATATGCCTGGTAGGAGATCCATAGCAGGCACTTGATCCTGCTGCGACAGGCCTTCCTAGCAAGGTTTTCTCTAATGGCAGGTAGACCAGGATCAGTGTAACTCACTTCACAGGCAGATCAGAGGGTGAGGCTCAGTATGATGTACAGAGGCACCAGTGGGAGAAGTCACCTTTTTCCCCTTGAACTGTGTAGACTTATGACAAAGCCGAGAGCTTTATCCTCCCAAGCGTTTAAAATTAAAATGACTTTAAACCAGCTCATTAAAATGTGATTGTGCTGCCCATTTTTTCCTGAGCAGATTGGAAAGATCAGACTTATCAGATCTGAGCAGGGGGTATAGAGAGAGGAGACAGATGCCTCCAGGGTGTGCTCCACCAGGCCTCAGGAAGCTTGTCAGACAGAGGAGCAAAAAAAAAAAAGCTCCAGGGAGACCTTATTGCGAGCTTTCAATACTTAAAGGGGACTTATGAGAAAGGCAGGGACAGACTTTTTAGTAGGGCCTGTAGCAACAGGACACGGGGTAATAGTTTTAACCTAAGAGAGGGTAGATTCAGACTAGATACGAGGAAGAAATTTTTTGCAATGAGGCTGGTGAAACACTGGAACAGGTTGCCCAGAGAGGTGGTAGATATCCCATCCCTGGAAACATTCAAGGTCAGGTTTGATGGGGATCTGAGCAACCTGATCTGATTGAAAATGTCCCTGCTTATTGCAGAGGGGTTGGACTAGATGACCTTTAAAGGTGCCTTCCAACCCAAACCATTCCCTGATTCTATGATTTTATGATCTTCCCCTCTAATACCTTCATCAGAAATTTCTCTGCTGGCTTGAGAAGACTGTCATGACCATAGAAGCCTCTTCCTAACAAGGGCTATAGAATCTCCCAGATTTATTTCTTGTAGGGAACCTGAAATTGAAGTTGAAATTGCTTTAAAAGGATGATATGCTTGCCTGAACATGCCTAGTTCCTATCAACTCACTTGGATTACTGGACAAGCTTTCCTCCATCCTGTGAAACAAATTTCTTCAGAAAGTTGAAATTTTAGTGCTTTGAGTTTAACCATGTATTTAGTGTGTAAACCTAGAAAAGCATTTTCTAGTGCCAGAAAATTGTTGTATTTAGTGAGAGTCTGTGGTCTGGAGGCCTTTTTCCAAGGAAGACTGCACAATAATGAATACCAAACAGAAATTATTGAATGCAGGCAAAATTTAAAGAATAGCACTTGTGTGGTGAACATATGTTGAAATGAATACATAATTAAAAACGATTTGTTTATAAAGGTTCACCTGAGATTTGAACAGTAGCAATCTAAAATGAACATTGCTGTTCTTGATGTGTGCCAGTTTGTCAAGATTTCTGAGCACAGAGTGGGAACAGCAAGGGAAACTTGCTTTTACTATAAAATACCAGTTGTACTAAATTGCACTAGAACTGGTCAATCTTTAAAGTAAATCAAAGCTTTGAAAAGAAGAGTGGAATTAAATAATTGCAAATAATTGCAATATTCTTTCTGTGTGCTATGCCTATAGAAACATTAGATAACACTGGCGGATGTGCATTTCTTACTGCAAGACGCTCAGTACTTCACTATACCCAAAGAAACATTGCTGCTTTGTATGAGGTGGCTTTCAAAAGCTCAGCTTGTTTATGTGTATGTAGCCTAGTCACTTGCTTCTTTGTGTCTCCCAGCATCTTATTTACATGGTATCATCTGCCTTGCTTCAGCTCTTCATAGCAAAAGTGTTTTTTACTTTGTACCCTGGATGCAGCCAAACAATGTGTGTAAACTAGCCATGAAGCAAATTAATGATGTTTAGATTAATTATTGAGCCAAGAATCCAAATAATACATATGTGTAAATCTTTCCAGAGATTGAAGTCATGGTATAGATTGAGGTTAAATTAAGTTTTTGCACCTGTTTATTTAGATACAAAACATAATTAGTTTTCTGAAAGCATTAATTAAGTCTCTTTTAGGCTCACTTTGAAACAGTTTAGAGTGTGAATATAAACTGGGATCAGCACTTTCCATGCTCATGCTGAAAGTGCAGTAACAACAGCAATTACCCCATGCTGAATATGATTTAAGCTTGTAGGTTGCTGAATTTAGTCTGTAGCAGGATAGCTGGCTCTACATGTAACAATACTTGCCTGTAATTTCCCAAGTGGTATTTTGCAGACACATTTAGTGATAATTCTAAATCTGCCCTTTATGAATTAATTAAGATGGCGTTTGTGTTTCCATCTCCCTCAAGGAAGAATATAAATGAAGTATAATATGCTTAAAGTGTTATTGTTGAGTTGACTTGAAAATCTAAGTTTGAGAATGTGAGTGTTGCCAGTACTGTTTGAATAAAGAAACAGAATGTATCTGTAATCCTTTTCTTATAAAATGCACACTGCACGTTTAAAAGAACTGATTGGAAATCTCTGTACCTAACAGAAAAGGGGAAAATATTAGAAAGGATGTGTATCATATTCTCTGTAAAAACATACATATTTAAATTTTAGATTATACAACTAAGAACACAAAAAATCAGGAAATCTGAAATCTGTTGTTGAATATATAGCTGAACTTCTCACTTCATATTATGATGTAGAGCCAAATTCTTCCATGGTGTCTTGGTTACCTACAAAAATGTGTGCTAGTGGCACACATTTCAGTTTAAATAGAAAGTGTGAGGCAGCACGGAAGCTGAGAACCCATATAATGTTAGCCACATTGGTGGTCCTTCATACTTTTGCTTTTTCCTTTTTAGCCCAGAACAAAGACCTTTAATTTCTTCATTTCTGTGCATCTTCCAGCCACGTAGTACTCAGTTAAAATAAAATGGATAATGGTTTATTGAAGGATACCAAGGTAATGCCATTTTTTGTCCAGAGTTATGCAGAATGTTCTTCTGTCACAAAATGAAGTACGGTAATATAAAAAGCCCAGTAGCCTTGATACTAGGACTGAATCAACTGTTTATGGATTTGTAAATACGCTGCCAATCAGTATCAAGTGATCTGTAATACAGACCTCTCCAATTGTACTCTGTTTTTCATCAGAAGTGCTCAAACACTTTGTCTATGAATGGGTGTATGGTGGCTTGTAGAGAGGGAGAAAATAAGACAGTGACTGACTGGATACTTTTCCAAGTAACCTGTGATTACTCAGGTTGCCATTCAGCAGTCCTGAGGGCATAAGCATCAAAAAGTCCTGCTGGTTTACAGTAGCTGTCAGAATTCTCAAAAGTTCAAATACTGCTAAGGTTTGCAAGTCAAAAGACACTTCTAAGAATCTGGGTAAGGAATGACCACCTAGGTACAGCAGCAACTTACTAGCAAGACCCAGTTTTCCTGTCTCTCAGGCTCTGACTATTTATGAAGACGTAGTCCAAAAAAAGGGCATGTAATTATCTGTTTACCTGTAAGTCCTAGGTTGTCCCATAGATTTTTTTTTTTTGATGCAGAAATGTAGTCACATTTCTCTTTTTAACTCTGTTTCTAAAATAAAGATCTTGTTTCTAAAAGTCTGAATATCTCTCTGACAGGCAACATCTTAGTCTGACCCAAATTCACTCTTTTTGGAGCTGCTTTGCTGGAACAAGATGAACCAATGTCAATTCTCGTTTTCTGTCTTTATGGGAATAGATGAGAGTGGATATATTTCCACCAATAAGATATGGAGGGCGATGTGAAATGTTAACATCCAAATTAAGTAGCGATGACATTTCTATCAGGGGAAATAAAAACTCTTCCATGAAATTCCCTCATCATTCCTTTCATTTTTTGCATATAAGCTGTATGTAAAGCTGTCAGGCTGATAATTAGGCAAATTATAGGGACCTTCTCATAAGAAAACTAATGCAATTTCCAGACAGAATTTCAAATGAAGATGCCCATAAGGAAGGCAGAAGTCTGAGCTCATTTTCCTTTATTGAGATTGATTCATAAATACCCAGGTTTTCCCCTGTCTACCCTTCAAGGCAGCAAGAGGATTTAGAGAAGGAATTTGATGCAAAGAATAGATCTCTGAAAAATACTTGACTTCCAGAAAGTAGCATATTTTAATGCAATTTCATTTCTTTGAAAATATTCCTGCTAGTTTTGGTAAAATTTTGCAAACTGCCTGCAAATTGCATGATTTTCATGTGAAGTCATGAACTGATGAAGGTTTATTCCAAAATCAGCATAGACTTGTGAAGCTTTCATCAACATTTTTGAAGAGGGAGTTTGTAGGGAAAAAAAACCAATTATAAACTAGGTTTCATAATTTGCTGCAAAATCTCTGTTCAGAGTTCTACAGAGAAATAGAAGAATTCCTCACATTTCAGGACAGCGGACAACAATATGAAAGTGTGATCATCAGCCTTTGTTCTTCTAAAACAAACAAATAACATTCAGTAAACAGAGAAGGTAGTGCTCAGAAAAGCAAAATACAATAAGCTAAGTAGATAGGAGCCACCTCTCAAAAATAATCAGGGGAAAAGTTTTGGGCTGACATAGTCAATGAGGAATAAGCAGGTGGTAATATAATGAATGAATTCAACTAATTTTTATGGTGAGAATTGTGTTAACATAATATGCTTACATTTCTGTGAGACCTTTTGCTCAATTCTGCATGATACCTGTGCAAAAATATTAGCACTTTTCAAAAGCAGTGTATGCTGGACAAACCTAATTTAGAAGCAGTTCATTGAAAGATTGAGAAAATTAATACTATTGCCACATCATCATAGAATCATTTAGGTTGGAAAAGACCTTTAAGATCATTGAGTGCAACCATTAACCTAGCACTGCCAAGACCACCACTAAATCATGTCCCTAAGCACTAAGTCTACATGACTTTTGAACACCTCCAGGGATGGTGACTCAACCACTTCCCTGGGCAGCCTGTTCCAGTGCCTGACAAACCGTTCAGTGAAGAAATTTTTCCTAATATCCGATCTAAACCTCCCCTGGTGCAACTTGAGGCCATTTTCTCTTGTCCTCTCACCTGTTACTTGGGAGAAGAGACTGACGCCCACCCCGCACTACAACCTCCTTTCAGGTAGTTGTAGAGAGTGATAAGGTCCTCCCTCAGCCTCCTTTTCTCCAGGCTAAACAACCTCAGCTCCCTCAGCTCCTCCTCATAAGACTTACCCTCCAGACCCTTCATCAGCTTTGTTGCCCTTCTCTGGAAACGCTCCATCACCTCAAGGTCTTTCTTGTCCTGAGGGGCCCAAAACCAAACACAGGATTTGAGGTGCGGCCTCACCAGTGCCAAGTAGAGGGAGATGATCACTTCCTTAGTCCTGCTGGCCACACTATTTCTGATACAAGCCAGGATACTGTTGGCCTTCTTGTCTACCTGGGCACACTGCTGGCTCATGTTCAGCCAGCTGTTGACCAACACCCCCAGGTCCTTCTTTGCCGGGCAGCTTTCCAGACACTTGTCCCCAAGCCTGTAGCATTGCATGTTTTTTTTGTGGCTGAAATGTAGGACCTGGCACTTGGCCTTGCTGAACCTCATACAACTGGCCTCAGCCCATTGATCCAGCCTGTCCAGATCCCTCTGTAGAGCCTTCCTACCCTCAAGCAGATCAACACTCCTGCCCGGCTTGGTGTTGTCTGCAAGCTTACTGAGAGTGCACTCGAGCTCCTCATACAGGTCATTGACCAAGGTATTAAACAGGACTGGCCTCAAAACTAAGCCCTGGGGAACACCACTTATGACCGGCCGCCAACTGGATTTAACTCCATTCACTACCACTCTTTGAGTCCAGCCATTCAGCCAGTTTTTCACCCAGCAAAGAGTACATCCATCCAGGCCATAAGCAGTCAGTGTCTCCAGGTGAATACTGTGGGAAGCAGTGTCAAAGGCTTTACTAAAGTTGAACTAGACAACATCCACTGCCTTTCCCTTGTTATATTGGGTTTCCATGGGAAGGTTTTGGTAGTGTGGGGGCTACAGGAGTGGCTTCTGTGAGGGGCCTCTAGAAACTTCCCCTATGTTAGATGGAGCCAATGCCAGTCAGCTCCAACATGGACCCACTGCTGGCCAAGGCCCAGCCCATCAGCCATGGGGTTAGCGCCTCTGGGATAACAGAGTTAAGAAGGGTAAAATGTTACTACACAAGAGAAAACTGCAGCTGCAGGAGTGAGAGAGAGAATACATCAGAGAAACAGTCCTGCAGATCCCTAGGTC
>NW_009631837.1:0-3100 GCF_000690535.1 Cariama cristata
GTCAGAGAATATGATAAAGATACCTTCATGTATATACAAGTCCTGCTTATTATTACTGTAACAAGAAATTGCTTGTCAAAGACTTGATATAAAAGCATTTGACAGTCTTCATAGTTTTTCTTTCAAATGATAGAGATTTTTCTTTTAGCTGCATTTTTACATTGAGACAAGAGCTGCTACTACCAGCCATCTGTATTGCAGATGGTTAAACTTAAAATCAAAGCTTGCAACCAACAGACAGTCCACTGAAGCTTGAGATCTAGGCTTAAGCAGGTTCTTAAGATCTTGATATTTAAAAGAACATTGAATTCATTTAAACAGGAATTTTCTCATTGGACTGAGACAGTGTTTGCTTCACTGTATGTTGCATGGTAAGAATGGAGATGTTTTTGTTTGCATAAGAAATGATAGGATTTGTTATTGTTTATCTTGAAGGAATGCTGAAAGAGTTCCATATATGTATTTGTTCCTGATTCCAATACCATATCAGTGGGCAGACTGTAAAATCGGTATGTGGGTGGAATTCACCAAGTGTCTTGCACTCATTGAAAGGCTGAAGTGGAAAATGAGAGCTCCAAGAACATGCCTGTATGTGGCAAAAGATTCCCCAGAAAATGTTGTAATATGACTTTCAAGGCTCAGTGTCCAAAAGTATATTCCGTAGTTTGGGTAATAGATAAATCCAAATGAGTGGTTGTATTGGACTGGATCTCATGCTTCATCATGCATCTTCCTATCTTTGTTTTTAAAACTAACAACACTAAGCGGTCTGGGCTTTGTAGATTAATATTTTCAGTTTGGTTGCTGTATTTATTTCTGCTGTAAAATATATTCTGGCACAATTTAATTGTTTCTCTATTTAATTGTGCACTTGCTTTCTAAATAGTGTATCTTAGCATGGTGGCAGTTATTTAGGAAGAAGTGTGCTGATTGTTACTGAAGAGACAAGCTTTGCTATGAAGGTGTAATTTTCAAGTAAACTTGCAGAAGACAATATATCTAAATCCACACAAGCTATAGACAGGCAAAAGTGTCTTTTAAAAATATAGATGGCTTTCTCAGATCTTTAATGAAGATGATGAATCAATTGGTAGCAGTCACTACTTGAAAAATACTTACTCTACTGTAGGGGGGTTGCTTTAGCAAAGTTTTATAGTTCTTTGAGACATTAAATAATAGCACTTAAAAAAACTGCATATAGACTTTGCTATCTGCTTTCATTGTAGTAATTTTATTCTTCAGACAAGACTTTAGAACTTGTTTCAGAGTTACGTTGCACGCTTGTAATTATCTGTAATTTGGAAGCTTTCATCTTTGAGGGATTGCCAGCTGGGGAGGTTGCCACAGGCAACACTGGAAGAAAGATGAGCAGAAATAGGAGGATCCAGAGAAGTAGTTTAGAACTGCTAAATGGTGGGGCATCTGTCAGGGGAATTCTCTCGTCTACACAGTCTTCTGGGCATCCCTGCTTTAAGACATTGCTTGAGAAAGAGGGACAATGAAGCAACTTAAGAGCACTGTGTCAGCGAAAACAGCTGTCATTCAATGACCTCTCAGTCCCCAGTGCAAAATGTTCTGGTGTGGGATGGACTTAGTCAGCAGCTCACCAGTAAAATGCTGGATTTTATTTATCTAGCAGTCTTATTTGCAAAGACTGCTGATGGAAGTGCTGGTCTTGCGAACACTGTTCTACAGTTAAATAAGATGGGCTACTCCAAGGGTTACGTGAATAAGTTAGACTTTCTCATGTCAAGGTTAGCCACATTTGTAAAAGGAAGGGCTGAGAGCTGTTGTTGAAACAGTGTAGCAACTACAATGCTTCTTTTACAAGATGGCAAATGCCTGTAGGGTAGAGAGTACTGAAGCTGTAATAAATAACCCACTTGCTGGATTACATCACCACCATAAACGGCAACTGGTCTAACTGATTTGAAGAGGTTTAAGTGCAACTATTATGTTGTTTGTTCTAGCAAAACGTGGGGTAGTGCACAGTTAGCCAAATGCTTCCCAGATCATGCTAATAGCGTGCAGCCCAGCAGTCCTGAGGAGGAGCTGACAGAAAACAAAGCTGTGCCGGTTTCTCTGCAGCATGGTTTAAAAATATGGATATACAAAATCAAGGTTTGGCAATTCAAATTATTGCAATTCGTTTTGTAAAACAATGTTCTAGTAATGAGCTTAATGTTAAATTGATTCATATGATCCTGACACGTTCTCAGCACTTAAGGGCTTTTTTATACTGTAAATCACTGGGCATAAGGTCTCACAATTAAACCTTGATGTGAGAGAGGGCTCCTTTAGCCATCATACTAGAACTGTAGTCCCTAACACAGCTAATAAGTAGCGGTTTTCATCTAGGTAGGTGTAGGGGTCAGGTCTTTAAATAACATAGGCTGGCATAACTTCATTGAACTTAAAAGTTATATACTAAAGGCTCTCACAACTCCTCTGTTGAGTTAGACCTCCATTAAAGGAAGGCACAGCTTTGTGAGAAGTGGGACCATAAACAACATTGGATAACGTGCTTCCAAAGAGTGCTGACCAGGGTGGGCATTTGGATGGTGATGCTCAGGAAACAAGAGTCTGTTGCTATGTGTCAATGTGTAGCTCCACTGGGAGCCAACCTGTCTGGTGACCTGTGCTAAGCTCAGAGCATGTGGTCAGGGAAGCGTGAACCAGCTCCTAGGAGAAGGTCCTGACCAGTTTTTGATCCTGACTTATATCAGTATGTGCTATCCTGCAATAGGCAGATACAGTTGAGGAACCTGTCTGGTGACCTGTGCTAAGCTCAGAGCATGTGGTCAGGGAAGCGTGAACCAGCTCCTAGGAGAAGGTCCTGACCAGTTTTTGATCCTGACTTATATCAGTATGTGCTATCCTGCAATAGGCAGATACAGTTGAGGAACCATGAACTCCAGCACTCCTAAGTGGCAAGTGATAGGCACAGGATTTCAAAATAAGGTCTAACTATAAGGAAATTGGGCAGATAGAAATCTCAGAGTGAGTCCAAAGTACCCATGACACAAGGGGGAAACAGATGACTGGCTTCTCTAGTACCCTAATGGCAGCATGAGCAGAAACTTGTACAGTTTTGCTCATT
>NW_009631838.1:0-7394 GCF_000690535.1 Cariama cristata
TTTTATAAATAAAAGATGTCTGTCTCTTGGTTTTCCAGGTGGCATGAAAGGGGCAGCGGCAGCAGGGCAAACACGACAAGCAGGGCCCATCCCTGGTCCCCTGTTCCCTCAGGCAGCTTGCAGAGGCAGTGCTGTGTCACCCCCTGCTTAGAGGGGACAAAAATCTGATGCCAGTACCCCTCCGTGGTGGAAGACACTTCCTGTGTCACTCATGTCCCTGGCAAGCAAATACAACCTCCTTGCCTCGTACTTTTGCTCCGTTCTCCACAGCCCAGCACTGAACAGGGGGGGCAAAACAGTGCTATGTTTTTAAGTGCTGCTTTTCTCATTGCTGCTCTTTTGAGGCACAGCCACCACAAGCAGTGGTGGCGAGGCAGGTCAGAGCAGCAAGGTGTACCGTACCGGCAGCCTCAAACCAGCCGGGGCACCCAGGCATTTCCCGGCGGGGCAGGGGCTCCCCCACCCCGCTCCCGGCGCATACCTGGAAAGTGGCTGCAGCACTGCGGGTCTGCTGGTTCTGCCATTCATCTGCTCCTCACCAGGACACACGTCCATAAAGCTTTAGGCCCTGCTGTGGTATTCTGGTGCTTGCAAATTGTAGGGCACCGGCGAAAAGACAGAGAGACGCAATCTTTTTTTCCCTCCTCTTTTTTTTTTTTTTTACCTTAAGACTCAGGTCAGATTTGGAATTAGTTTTGTCCTGTGTGATGTTTTGGCTTTGTTTGTATTTATTCCAAGTGAGTTCACCCATTTCTACTGCAGAAATAAAAGGTCATGAAACCAGTGAATTCTCTCTCTCCTAAAAGGAGTGAATCGCTTCTAGGCAGTAAATCACCAGTGAAATGTACTGAAAGAAAAGAAAATGCAAAAATACATTCTGTGGGACTGTAATCACAGCTGGGTGCAATTACAAAATGCACAAGGACACTTTGGATGCCATTTGCTTGCTTCAGTTTTTAAGCTATTTAATTTGATTGATGCACACAAGGAAAAAAGTAAAACACAACTTTTACCTTTTTTTCCTTAAAAAAAAACCAAAAGGCAGCTGTCTGTCTGCCTTTCTGCAATATTTGACTACGCTGCTCAAAGATTTGGCCAGATTGGGAGAAGGGAGGAGGACAAGGAAGGGAGAGCTGAATCACTTTACACATAAAATAAATCTAAAACAATCCTAGCCCTCAGCTAATACTCTGCATGTTAAAAAGGAGATATGTGCGTGTACATATGTGCGTGTCACTATGTTAGTTTTATTAGTCATCTGTTTTAAAGACTGGCTCCAACAGAAAGTTTTGGATCCAGATTTCAACACTCTGAGGAAGGACAGTATCCAGAATTGAACTTTTGACTCAGACTGGCATAAAGATAAATGGCTTTTAGAATCCAGGTTTTTGGTTCATTGACTCCATTTGGCTTTCCTTGGTTTGTTTAGTACAAGAATTTAGCGTGTCATATGAAACGTAAACGCATCTGAACTTGTTCTGCTGGAATAAAATAGAAAGTTTAAGTGTTTACTGTAGTGTATTGCTTCCTACCTAATGCTTTCAACAGAAAATCTTCTTGGTTCAAATGTTTTCAAGCATTGTTTTTTAAAGGCAAAAGGCTTTCCAACTCTATTGTTGGTACCCAGTAGTGTTAAAAAAAAAAAATAGTACAGGATCCTTAATTTTTAAAGGGTGACTCCTTAATATTGTATAACTGTCTTTCCCTACGAGAGGGACTAAACTTTTGTAGCCAAAACCAAAGGCATCCAAAATTATTAGATGTTTTGTCAAGTCCTAGTTAAGAGGTTTAATGAAAATACAACCAGGAGCTACTTGCATTTCACACTTTTCTTACACCTTTATCAAGAAATGCTATCTGGTCATCAAGGTTAGGTGCTGAAACAGTTAGAAGTCCCATTTCAGTTCAAAAGCAGAACACAAGTTCTAAAGAAATAGTAAAAAATAATCCATTTTTGAGTCTACATCAAGGTTTTTTGTGCCAGGCATATGACTTTTTAAGGCCTTATTTTGGTAATCCTCAATATTTAACTTTTGGAAGATTATTCAGACCTCAGTGATGTGATCTATCCTCCTCTGCTCACGTCTGTGAAAGTTGTTTGGGTTGCATTCTAGTGGAGTTGGGGAAAAAAAGAATGAAAGCTACTATTTTCACCTTCCTTTACTTATAGCAAACTCAAATGTAATAAATGTAAGACTTCAGTTGTTCTATAGTTGAGTTATTTTACATACAGTTAGATAGGTAGATCTGTACATAGAATATTTATGCTTCTATCTACACTTTACTACTGTCTCTATTTTACTGAGATGGTAAATAAGTAACAGGAAGAAAACTGGAAATAACATTTGAAATAATTCCTTCCTTTTGATTAAATTCTCCATTAAGAGCTGTGAAGAGAGACAAGACACTCATGACCGCAGTGACAGCAGCGTAGTGACCTGGGAGGTGAGAACTGAAAGGTGCAATTAAGACTCTTCTGATAAAGCCGAGTCACTTCAGCTTGGCCTTCCATTTTTTAGGCTCATTCAGGACCAACTACTAGGAAATGCGGTAACGGACATTGGGAGTGGGATATGTACATCTCACAAGTAGGGATGTACAGGAAAATCCATACCTCATTCTGTAGCTGGTGGAGAAAACTGGGCACATCCAGGATATTTAAACCTGGTCAGGAAAGTGATGGTGGGAACATGCCTGTTCTCTCTACCAACTATAAAGAGAAGATAATGAGGGTAGTTCAGATACGGATATGGTATTCCAGGCTGTAAATACCTAAAATTAGATGAGATCAATGTCATCCCCAGTCCCTTATTGCCTGATTGATCATGATACAAGTGTAAATTATCTGGCATCCAACTAATGAATGTTTCCTTTCCTCAAGTACATGCTCTGACCCTAAATGAAGAGATCTTTGGGAGTTCTCTTTGGTTTACAAGCTCAGCTGCTATTTCAAGTAGGGAGATATTAAATTAGGAGTATTTATAGGAGAGTCTGCTGCTGACCAAAGGCATTGCGGGATTGAAAGAAAAAGACAAAGTTCACAGCCTTCAAGGGACAGCCTTAACAGAAAGGCAAATGGGATTTGCTGGTTAAGAGCAGCTTCTGGCTCAGGGAATCGGCTGAATTTTAGGGAAGAGTTGAGCTGAGAGCAACACCCACTCCAGTAGCGGACAAGGAGAATTAAATAATAAATAAAAATATTGTTAGCTTCTCCTCTTTGTATTGGAAGCAGAGAAAAAAGGGAGCAAACAAAGAGATACAATTTGACGGGAACTTCTCATAATGCTAATTATGAAAAGATTGAGTGCTTATCAGCTGTGACACAGTAAACATTGCTAACCTCCTTCATTATCTCAACACTCTCCCACTGACTTCTGTCTCCTTGTGAGCACAGCAAACGTATTACTTTGCTGTGTCTGATTAGGTCCCTGCCATGCCAAGGCTTCTGTGTGTTCTGTATGTGCTGTGACATTTCCATGGAATAATACAGGGCACATCAAGAAAGTAAAACCTATTACAACCATTTACAAAGGCCACGGACTTACAGATGTAAACTAATGGGGGCCTGAAACCTTCCACATGTGTTTTCTATGGTCCCCATTACAGCAGGATCAGACTCCTAAGAACTTTAAATTATATCACACCACAACAAAGAGCAAATAATAAATGTAACTGTGAAAATATGCACACTGTTACAATGTAAAATTTGAATACAATAAAACCGTAAGCATCACTTAAAGTCTATTATATTGCCAGCAAGTTACTGCTTTTGCAAAGAAAAAAAAAGCCCAGTGGTTATAAAATGCTGGGTTTGCAGCAGGCAGGCAGTGTTTTTTCACAAGGCATTGGTATTTCCAGTCTGGAAACGCTCTGTCAGGGTTGTAGTAAGTTGCTCAAGGCATAATGTTTAATAATGCCTCCTCGTGTGGTGGGAACTCTGATCTGACTGTCCATTATAGTAGGGTTACAGATTACATAGTAACCTATAATAGTTTGCAAATGCTCTGCTAGACACAGAAAGCATGCACATGTGTGTGTGTTTACTCTGAGGGGCAGTTATTTAGAATACCAAGAATAAAAAGTTTAACAATAAACAAAACAAAGACGGAGTGTTCACAGTGAACTTTTCAAAATATTTCAGTGAAGCGTTAGAGCAGCTTTTAGTTCTGTTGGCAATGGCTGAATCCTCCTAGCAGCTGTATTTGGAGTTGATGCTGACAGAACTCATGTTTGGTAACCGATCAGTTGGTAGACTGCTAACTTAGTTAACAGCAGATGTGGGTATTTGTTTCAGAGAAGGTTGTAAAGTTCAGGAGCAGAAATTTTTCTGGGTATACTTGAAATAACGTGGGCAGAGGTAGCAGGGATTTCCTGAGTTATACCCAGCTTATTCCCTCAGCTTTTCCAGAGGAATCACTTCTAAGGAGAAGAGCCATGCCCATATCCATACTCTTCATGACCTGGGACTATCAAGTTCCCATTGTACAAGACCCACCCCCCCCGCTACTGATACCGCTAACTCAATTCTCAGGGAATCTACAGAGGCAGTAGCTAACAACACCCTGGAAATCCTTAGGGAAAAAAGTACAGCACACATGAAAATGACTTCTCTCACTTTTAAACATCTGTGCCCAGTTTACAGACCAAGCTAAATTCTGCTGCAGGTCACAGTCTTGCACTGGATTATGGTGCAAGGCCCCAGTGGGAGCTGCAGATTGTAGGGGACTCTCTACCCCTGCAGCCTGAGCTGAGACCAAGCAACCACTGTAGCAAAACTCAGGTACCACTGCAAGGAAGGAACATGGAACAGGCATTGCCATCATTGACCGCTTGATACAAATTGGGAAGAAAGCATGCATTACCGCCAAGTAAATCAAAACAGAAGTTTTCAAAAGCAAACACTTCAGAAAAGACCTCTTTGCTTAAAAAACACAGGAGGGGAAAAAAAGGTTGAAGCCCTGGCAGAGGTTAGATTCTGCAGCTTAGCGATAAAGTAGATAAATCTTCAAGAGAAAATAAATCTCTTAATATGTTCAGAAAGAAAATTCTTTTGGAGGAGGAAACTGGCAATTGTTTTCTGAGAAAGTTTCTAAGTTGCTTTGAAAAAATAAGAGCTACTACATGCGATGATAATGTTAAAAGAAAAACAGAACAACATCAAAGACAGATTAAGCACATTTACTTTCCTTTCACATAAATGCACACACACCCCCATACATACTCTCCTTTAATGACTAGCACTTACTGAAAGTGATTTCAAGAAATCTGTAAAAATTTCCTCCTTCCTAAAAACCCTGACTCTCAAATGCGGATCCAATTCTAGCAATGAATATTAAGGGACTCCAGAGGGTTGTGCCAAGCACCTCTGCAGAAATAGCTGCAGCTGTGTAAGATATTACTACCACTCAGCTGTTTGGTGCCGCTTCTTGCCACACCCACGTATACATCAATCATAGATAGGTCATTCCAGAATTCCTCATACGCTTCACTGCGCAGCCAGCCAAGGCGCCTTAATCTGTTTCTGCAACGGTTGTCTGACTATGATCTTGGAGAACAGTATCTGAACCCTCTCATTCAGCTCGAGGTCGCGGTGATGGGTAAAACCCAAGCTTTTGCATCACCCATTCTGGCGCTCTGCTTCAGGGCTTTTTTCCGCAAGGACATAAAGTTATTTAGAGGCTCCTCTCGGAGTGCAGAAATTCAAGCAATTTTCTATATTGCTTGCTCACAACCCTGATTCAGCTGTAAATAGATTCACAGCTGAAAGTTCATGCATACCATTTTTTAAGCTGCACTAAAGCTAGAGGGATGTAGACTGACACGAACTGATGTTAAAAACCCCAAAGTACTGCATTGTTACTCAGGTATTTTTCCAAGGCAGAAAATACAGTGGGTTCTGTGGGAAATTTGGAAGAGAGTTGTTAACCCTAGTGAGTCCAACAAAACAAACTCTCCAGGTGTCTGAAATTGGAAACATTTTAAAGTTGAAAATAGTGTTGCAGAAACATGTGCTTACCTGCTAAAGGGAGAGGAAAACAGGACTGAATAGCAAATAGGGAAGACTCTGCAGCAGGTTTCCAAGAGTCACATGAAAATTCTTGACAGGTGCTACAATTTGGTTGAAAAAAGTCAGCCCCTTGCAATAAAGGCAGCTCTGCAACAAAAGATGAACAAAAAGCAGTATTGCAAATATTGCTGTTCTAGGAATTGTTTCTCAAGAGTGCACTAATAAGCCCATACATGACACATGCAAAAGTAAAAATAACCGCAGTATCAGTGCTGTTCCACCTCACCACTGTCAGAATTAAACATTTCTTCTTGCACTTTTCCCTTTTCCATGTTATTTTCCCTCGGGGGAAGCGACTCATTGACACCAACGCCACGAGCTACCCTTGTCACTAAAGAGGGTAAGAGAGTTTCCGTGAGCACACACAAGTAGTTGTTTCCATGAGTTTTCATGAGCACACAGTGCAAGTAGTTCTGTGTTCCAGCACTAAAGAGGTGACAGAAAAAGGTTTGAAATACGCTGTGTGATTTACAGTCATCACCTTTGTAGAGCAGCTGTCCTGTAAAGCCCAGAAAGGCTTAAATGCATCATTTAGAAATACTGGAAATTCTTTCTTTAGGTCTTCAAATGATGGCCATAATATCGTTGCCTGTCCTGAGCTGGTCTTAAAGTGCCTCTCTGAGATGTTAACACAATAAACCTCACAGTGGGTATCCTGGTGCAGCACAGAATTTACAGTTAGTGACTTCTAACCCCAATACAAGCATCTTCATAATTTAAATATTTTTTTTTTTAAATCACTGGTCAATAAATATAAAACATCATTAGGAAAAAAAGTTATAGATACACATATTAACACAGAGACACACAGTGGCATTCACACATATCCACATCCACATTCTGAGTATGGTTCTTCATGCCTTGCACTTTGCATAGTCATTAGCACCAGCCCTAACACACTGCTAAATTTAACTAGGAATATATAGATGTCCTTTTTGGCTCAGTTTATCCTGGGTACAAACTACTCTTGCTTTTGTTCTCTGGCATTTCATACCCACTTTGCAAGGATGTGAATAACTGCATGTGTTTAAAAAAAAAAATACATATTTTAAGGTTAACCTTTCCTGCGTTTGAGAGAACGAAATCCCTTATACTCCCACCTTTTGTCTGCTCTATGGGTGTGAGCTTCATTCTGTTACCACTTATTTTAGTCAAAATCAGAGGTGTTAGTTTAAGTCACAGTGTTGTGCGCAGTCAGCACATTTTGACAGCAACGGGTTAAGGAGCGCACACATAAGCAGCTCAGCAGGCAGCCTTTGCAACGGGAGAAATTACCCACAGCTTGTAGGCTACAGAGCCATAAACTGGTATTTTGAGTACCTGGGGG
>NW_009631838.1:7406-29594 GCF_000690535.1 Cariama cristata
CCTTTTCAGCAACACACGTGCATCTGGGAGATGACATGTGAACAAATTTGAAGTGAGTGATGTATAGCAAGAACACAAGCTATGAGCGTAGTACACTGGATATGAACATGCTATACCAACAAGGACTCCTCTGGACACAGCTAGACGTTGTACTAGTATACGAAAAACTGCTCTACGTGAAGCAAGCTGTATCAGAGTAGGGCTTTCTTGATATTGCTGGGTTTATATTCAGAGTGTCTGCCAAAACTGCTAGGGTGGTCAGGACATCGAGGTCTTCCGAAAAAGCTATGACCAACCAATCTCAGCTGGAAGGGGGCACTATCAAAGTACGCATCTAAAATAATAGGCCTTGTCATGAATTTTGGCTTTTTTTTTCCCCTCTCCTGCTTAAAAGGTAAACTGAAGAAGATTCTTAATCTTCTATTTTAAAGTTTATGAGAAATCTCACTGATTTTAGACAGATATTATGGACAGAAAGTGTAATAATAGCTATTTGGTTCTCAAAAGATGAGATGCTTATGGGTATGAAAATAGTGTTCTGCTTGGAGATCCTGCTCTGACATTTGTATGCTAGTAGATTAAAAAAAAAAAAATCCTCCATTTTGCCTATAACTTGTGATAATTTAATTAGCCAGGATAACAAACCAAAATCACAGTGCTATTCTTCAGGATTTGAGGGGGTTATTTCAGAATAAAACTCCACTGCCTTTTTTATTTAAATCAACCTAACTTTGATGATCAAAGCTCAGCTATTCTGTCAATGCATGCATGAAGTATAAATTATTATTTTTTTCAAAACTTGTGAATTACATTTATCTTGCTTTTGTCTAATATCTGGTATATATTAAACTATTTATAGGTTCAGGGGAAAGGGAAAAAGAGAATGCCTGAAAAAACCCAACCAACCCATGATGCTGTTGTACAGAAGTTCCAGGAGACTGTAATTAAGCATATTCCTCACACCAGCTCAGCAATCAGTATGTTATTTTGGCAGGTAAAGCAAATCAAGAATTCACATAGCCTTTTGCTATCGATACCCTGTCTTAAACCAGGCATTTCCCAGGAGCAGAATTTCAGAACTGCTTTACCGTTTTCTCAGGCACATACTACTTGCCCATCCTTCCACCTCACTATCAGGAAAGCGGCAATCCAAGTCTCTGAGGAGAATCACTGTGAATGACCCAAAATACTTTTGCAGACATAACTGTCATGTCATAGCTTGAAAGACCTCCTGACCAGTACGGACAGAAACACAACCCCAGAGGTTTTGGGACCCCAAGGCTGTCACAAATCCAGATTTAGCTCAAACTGTTCTGAGTCGCACGGCAGTGTAATTTCCAGGTATATCCTGCGCGTGAGGCAGAGGAGGAAAAAGTGTAGCATGGCTGGTGATACCACTTGAAAAGACAGCTATTTGGGAATTTGTTCAAAACCAAAATGCTACTTCTGGCAGAGAGGCTAGTTGTCCAAATGCTAGAGAGTATTCAAAAACATAGGGTAAAACACAGGATCATGCATCACAGGTACCTTATAAATAATACATTAATATAACTGCCCTCCTTTTCTAAGTGACTGCACTTTAAAATTAACTTCTTTGTGAATATGAGTGAAATTCATTTCTCATACAGCATGAACTTGCTCAGTGAAGGGAATGTCAGTTCCTCCTCAGGACTGACGACGAGTGCTGCTGTAAATCAGTGTTTGAGTGGAGCTGACACCACAGCTGCCTCACTTACACCTATTGCTCTGCCAGCTACAGCCAGAGAAGTCAGTCACACGGACTAATTTCGGGTATTACTGCATATGTCTTTCAATTCAGCCATGAGTGGCCGGCAAATAAGCTCTATCATTTCAGTGACCGCAGTCTACAAAGGTGCAAGCCAAGAATAATCACACTGGCTGGAAATGTCAATTGCAAGTAAACTACGATCAGCCTGGCATGCTGACGTGATCAAGGTCTGTCATGTCAAAACCCACAGCGGCACCATTATGGACCTTTTTCTACTGGAAGATTTTAATTTGGGGCTGCAGTGATCGGGAAGCATATCGATGGCTGGAAATTGCAAAGGCTTGATCACTATTTTCAGAGTTTTGCAAGCTCAGCCCAGTCAACCAGAAGTGTGGAAAAAAGTGCATGGGAAGAATGAAGTGAAAAGACATCGACATAAAACGTACCATCTGTACTCTTGGCTTCATTCCTTGAGTTACTTACGTGTAGACTTCCCTTGGGCTAGCTAAGCCTTATTTCAGTCTAGGAAGCGAGGGGCCTTTTGTGCTCTTGGCCTCCCTCTCCCCGGCCATTTAACAAGCCAGTCTACAACTGGTCCCAACAAGCAAAACCACGCCATACCTGGCTTCCCAAGCACCTTGGTTCACTCTTCTTCCAAACCTGTGAAAGATTTGCAGGTATAAAATATTTTTTCTTATTTTTTTTTTGCCAGAGATAAAAAGATGGCAGGATGTCTTCTGGGCTTTACTTCCCTCCATCTTTCTCCTTTAAAAAAATATTTCACTTTAATGGAATTAAAGCTCATACTATAAATTCAAAATTATAACTAAAGGATGAACTCTGATGAATTCTGGGTACAGAAATGAATAGGAAAGCCCCTGTTGACTTTCCCTGGGGCAACATTGTACCAGACAAATAATAAGATTGTTTTTAATGCTGACTTCTCATAGCTGAATTTTTTTTGCTGACAGTCTGTTTCTGTTGCACGTATTGCTGAGTTTCTTTTCTGCCACAATAGTGACACTTAATCTGCTTTTATATCTCTGAGTACATAAATTTATGAAGACAGAAACCTAAAGGCGGTAATTTCTCCTGAAAATCCTTGGTGTTACTCTTAAAAGAAATCAGATGAAAAAGTTACACAAAGCTCTGCATTAAAAAGTGTCAAATTCAACTCCATGGAGACAAGTAAAAAGCTAGAATGTACCAAAACCAAAAAAGAAACTTTAAGGGGCTAATTACAGGATTAATCTAGCTCCAAAAGATGCCCCCTCTTATCTCAGATTATGACTTTCTTCACACTCAAAACTCCTACTTAAAACCTCTCTCCACACTCAAAACTCCAATAATTCATATTTTAAACCTCTCTCATTCTTCGTTTCCCATAGACCAAATCTTAAAACTAAGGACTAACTGATTGCATGGACAAGTGGCGCACAGATTACTGCAAGTGTGCAAGCACAGATATAGGTGCAGAGAGCACCTCATGAACTGGATTTTGCAGCACCCCAAGTTTAATTCGTATTCAGCTCAGTGAAAACATCTCACAAGCAAAGCTTGCAAATGCAACTGCATCGCTGCCAGCATTTTCACACTGCAAACAGGCTGTGAACGTAATTGTGGAGGTAGAACAGTAACACATTTTTCAAGGGGTGACTATGACTTAACAAAACAGACCAGAAAAAAAAAACAAACCTACGGCAGTGCTCCTTAAATTCATAAATGTCTTTATAGACTGAGATATTTTAATTCTTCTGCATTGCCCTGGCTCTGCTTTAATGAAAATTATATAAAAATATTCAACAATTTCAGCAAAAAGCAGGAAGGTTGGAAAATTCTATTCATAATGTGCATCATTTTAAGCTAAATTCATATTCGATATATTAGTGCCTTGGTTTTACAAGCTGCCCATTTACAGGTCTTACATGAAAGCCAACATCCCACAGCAATTTCAATAAAACATTAAAGCTTTGAGTAACTCGGGGAGAAGAGTTCTTGGACGGGTGAAGGCAGCATAACTAAACACTAGAAGTCCCTTTGAACTTTCCACAGGCTCTCTCAGGTCAAAACGGAAAGGCCTCTCCTTTACTTCCACTAAAGCACTCAAACTCATGAATTTTTGAAGCAGCATTTGAAGGGTTTTACTGGGAAAGGATGCAGTGAGTGTAAGTGAGGGCATTTTGGAAGAATTTCACTTGAGCACCCACCGGGCCTCCTTCGCTGGCTGAGTTACTTTAGGCAATCTCACAGACAGGGACTGTCAACTGCTTTACCCCTCTATTTGAAAATTGAGCAAATCCAGACAGAATTTTTTTTGCACAGCAGCCTGGCACTATCTCTGCAGCAACGTTTCTCACCAAAAAAAAAAAAGGCATTCCCCTTCAGCTGCCTTTGCTTTCAACTAAAATGCCAACGTTTCTTACTGGCCTCCTTCCTCATTCCCAAGAACTGTGGGAAGTGGAAAAACGAAAAGGGAACATTTCAATTTGTCTTCCTATTTATAAGCAACCCCTGCACGGTGGGGAGGTCCTGCCCACAGCCATCCTCACCCCGGCCCCTCTCCCAGCCCAGTGCTCAGCCTCTGGCTGCAGAGGTGCCAGACCACATTTAAGCTGCTTCCAAAGCCTACGTGAAAAACATCCCCCGTGAACAGTAGCTTCCTATTAACAGCAGCAGCAACCCTCTATGGAGCGCTTAAGAGACTGATGGATCCTGGGCAACCAAGCCTCATAGCCAGCTTAGAGAAACAAATCACACCCTTCTCATTCAATCCATCATTCCTAGCATGGCCAGCGATAAGCGAGCTTTGGAAGAAGCAAAAGGAGAGGGGGAGAGAGGTGTTTGACAGCTGAGCAGAGCTCAGTGAATTCCAATGCAGCAAGAATTTAAAGTCTGCATGGCAAAAAGGAATGACGAGGTCATGACCCACAAACGCCCTTCACAACTGTCTCTTTTCACAAATCTGTAGACTTTGCTGAACGCGCTCTAAGGCCCACCAACATTACTGTGGACATCTCCGCTCAAACCACCAAGCTTCTGGCTCAGCACCTTTCGGGCATTCACCAGAGCAAACGCCACTCACGTTTCTCTATTTTTAGGGCAGAGCTGGGGTCACTTATGGCCACAGCAGGGATAGCCAAGCCTAACCATGCCAGCATTGGCACCAGATTAGAGACGTATGCAGGACCTGCAGCGGTTTTACAAGAGATGCTCACAAGGCCCTGGCTGCAAAAGAAAATTTTGGTTGGGCGGCATGGATTGGGCAAAAGGAATGTGAAACATCGTAATCCTCCATTTCCAGGATCATTATGACTGGGGGAGGGGGGGGTAGAAAAAAGAAAAAAAAAGTGAAATATGGGTAATACTCTACAGTCACGCATCCTCAAAGCAGAACTAACTGTCACTTGCATTTAATAACATGAGGGAAAAGGGGAAAAAAAAAAAAAAAGAAGAAGAACAGTAAATAGGCAGTTCATCCTAAGCTCATTACAGATGGTTTCCAAGTCTGCAAAGAGAAATTTAAGAAATTATGACACTACTTCCCCTTCCCCTGCTCTACCAAAGCAAAGCTGGCAGAGGGGATGCATTATACGCTGTTTCTGTGCAAAATCCAGCGGTCTCAGCTCTGCTGCCAAGGAAGGTGAGGTTCCGCTGAAGCTGCCAGATGCAATACTGAGATACTTTCTGCTCTATCAGTCTTGCAGATTTTGAAGAAAGGTAGCAAATAGCTGGAGGCAGCGACTTTTTGTATTTCATCTGACATTTCTACTACACTCTCAGACTCAGCTTCTGACTACGCATGAGACTGCAGCTGCTTAGTCAACAGCTTCCCGAGGAAACCCAGCAACATGAGAACAGCTCCGCAGCCTGCATCTGCTGCCATTCTCAAAGCAGGTGCTGCTGCCTGAACCCCTTGAGAATAAAAGGATATAAAGGAAGTTTTCAACTCCTCTCTGATGATATGCCTGGATAGCAGAGGATAAAGTACTGTTGGGAGAAGACAGACGAGGTCTCTAATCTCTCAGTTGCCAAAGTTTGAGGAGATGTGAATCATAGAATAGTTTAGGTTGGAAAGAACTTTTAAGATCATTGAGTCCAACCGTTAACCTAGCACTGCCAAGGCCACCACTAAACCATGTCCCTAAGCACCACACCTACACGTCTTTTAAATACCTCCAGGGCTGGTGACTCCACCACTTCCCTGGGCAGCCTGTTCCAGTGCTTGACAAAGCACTGGGTTTGGACTTACACAGAAGTCAGCAAGTTGATGGCTCCATCAATCCTCCATCACTGAGACCAGCCAGAGGCTAGATAAACTGTGCAGCAATGCCAGGACTCAGTGTGCTGGAGGCAGTACATAGGGAAGGGTTTTGTGGGAAATAAACTGACTTCAAAAAAGAAGAGGTAAATAGAAGTAGCAGCAATTACCGACTGTCACAAAAAGCACCTGGATTCAACTCAGCTATCTTCTTGTGCTCCTGCCATCAATGACTTAAAGTCCTACAGTCCAGCTACTAGGGATGTAAAAACCATCATCCCATCACCACCTCTCTGAACAGTTATGAGAGATAACTTAAGCCTCTAAACAATATTCAATTTTTCAGGAACGACTCAAGTGCAGAGCTATTCTTGGGGATTAACAACAGCCTGAATGGTCCTTCAGGCTCAGGGAGGGACACTTGCCAGTGAAGAATCTCTGCAAAATCTCCATGACCATTAGTAATACCAGGAGAGGAAAACCAAAAGTAGTGTTGTGCTGGATTTTTTTATATTGGGTACACAAGGTATTTTTCTATCAATGTCAACAGATACTGGATCAGGACCCAGGTTGTTGTGAGACCACCCTGAAGAGCCTGCAGGTCCAGGAGAGGAGAGGTGGACTCCAGACACCTTGCGCTGGGGGAAGCCTCAGTCACCTCTTGAGTGCCCAACTGAGATTTCAAGAAAGGTATCTAAAGCCATTCACAAAAGCACACTACACCCTTGGCATTTTTGTTTAGTTTCGAGTATTTGTTACCTTGAAGTCCACGTTTGCCTGTTTTCCATGTTTTCATAGTAATTGATGCAAAATACACATTCTTCACAAATTACGGAGGGCATCTTCCATATGCCCCTGGAGCTGGGATTGCAGACACTGTGCAGCCCCAGGTAGCAGCTGGAGGCCCTGAGCTAACGAAGCATTTAAGCACATCCTTAACTAATTTTAAGCACAGATGTAGTCCCCCTATAGCTCCAACTGGCCACTCCCCTTTGCTTCTAGATAACCTTTTCATGTCCCAAAACTGATCGTGCTGCATGCAGAGGTATGGGATTTGATCCAGAAAAAGCACACGTACTGAAATTATGTTCATCTCCCAAATTCTGGGAAAATCTTCAGTGGAGAGAAGGGAGAAATGAGAGGGAGAGGATATCTAAGGTTTTTGAGCAGCTAGGGGCTCTGCCTCCGGGTACAGTTTATTCTGACCAGGCTATTTACTAGTATTAATCTTCAGTGATTTGTGTTCACAATGCAAGTCATTTGGCCATCTGCGCTGGGTGGAGAGACAGCAACCTGTCAATGGCAGAGCAGCTGCGCGAGTCCAAGGGGACAGATGGTGAGGACGCAGCTCCATTCTTTCCTCCCTATATTTCCCTCCTATCATTTTCTTTCCTCCTCCCCCCCGCTCCAATTCTTTCGGCAGCAGGAGGAAGAGCTACTTGGACCTCAACGTGCTTGAAGAGCAAATTAAATTCACCTTCTAATTACTTCCCGAGTCTCTGTACTAGCAATCTGTCTTCACCCCAGACAGACGGTAACTGCTGTGGCACAGCTGGTCTGGCACCAGCAAGGCCGGTGGATGAATGGCAGGCAGGTGTGACGCTGGTTTGGCTCACCAGCTGCAAAGAAATCAAGGAAGAAAACCCTGCCTATCGGCTGAGAGCAGCATGATTTGGAAGCTGTTCCTGGAGGATTGCTGGCTGTTTAATCAGAGAAAAATCTAATATACTTGTCCATTAAGACTTAGATCATGCCAGTTGACACTGGGCATTTATCAGAGGACTGAAGGAGGCTGGAGCATCCTCACTGGCACCAGCTCTAGGTATCTTCTCACTTCAAGGAATTCTTACCAGACCTCTTCTTTTTTATTAACTTAGAATGTGCAGACATATGTTTGTGTGTATATATATATGCCTTTTAACTGTCTATTTCCATGCACTTACGTAAAGTCTAATACAAAGGTTCTGCTAATAAGCTGCTTAAGTACAATCACGATCAAATAACTGCAACAGCAGCAATATCACTAAAGAGTCTTCCTTCGGTCATTGTACAGCCACAACACGATGTCACTTTGTCAACCATCATGGCACTGCTTTGTCCCAACCTGCTGCTGTCGTGAGCATACAAACATGAAAGCCTCAAGACCATCTCGAGGGCTAAACTGGTATCAGCTGAACTGAAAAGACACATCCTTACTACAAAAAGAAGAAAAACAAACGAACCCTGATTCATCAATAAAAAGAAAAACCTAAAACTTCTTCCCCATTCTACTCCACTTGGCAGAAGCAATGAGTTATCCCAACTGATTCCCAACTTGGCCAAAGTTTTACAGAACTTTTAAAAATAAGACTCTTTTCAGTCTGGGTGGTGGTGTCTTTTTCTTCCCCATTTTAATTTGCCAGGTTATCCTGAGAGACTTTCACTGTCACGTCTTCATTCCTACCAAAATTTCCATGACTGTTGAGATTTTCACACATGAACGGATGGATGAGTTTGCTTCCAGCAAAGGAAGAGTTACCGCCTGCTGAGAGACCACAGGCAGCCTGCTACCTGCACCATGCTCTGTCAGCTTTGGGAGCATGTACCAAGACACGTGGACAAAAAACCCACTCATAAATGAAAGCCCCAAGTGTTAGCCTTTCACCAGGCAGAGGAGAGGAAAAGAGCTGCTAGAAAAACAATACTGGGCAATTTAAAGATGAACACTTCGCAAACTAACATGTTATCCAGGCTCACAGGAACACTCCAGTTCTGTCAAAACACAATTGCTCCACTACTGTTAAATGGATTTATTTAAACCAGTCTAAGCTTCTGCTTAGATACTGTCACACTGTGCAAACGGATCCCTTTGCAGATGCAAGTGGGAGGGCTGAGGCAGTCACCAGCCCAGGGATCCCACCTGCCTGGGGCAGAGGAGGTGCAGCCACACCAGCACTAAGACAGCCATCCTCATTTAAGCATCTCCCATTTGCAGTTTAACCGGAGCTTTCCAATTTTGCCTGAAGTGGGTTAGGGAGTGCTCACACGGCCTGTTCTGCTAAGCAGACACACGCAAGACCAACTGCGAGCAGCGGGGCAGGGGCACTATCAAACAGCTGGGGCAAAGGAGACCACTCCGTATTTCAACGGGAAACGGCAGTCTGCAAAGTGGATGGCAGTGCAGCATCTTTGCCGTGCCATATCCGAGTCATCCAGCAAAAGCCTCAATGCAATTGTTTGCTGGTGCAAGGAGAATGCAAACTTACAAACTTTTTAAAAACTATTTCCACGACCCTTTTGTAAGCAGGTAACAACCCTATGCAAGTAGGAGTTACCATTTAAAACCTGAACCAAACTGCTTCTTCAACAAAAGATTATATAGTTGGAGAATTTTCAAGCTTCCAGGAAAACAGAGGAAACACTGGAGATCCAGTATCACAAGTAGTTAAAGGGCAACATGATTTAGATTTCGGATGCAGCAGCATAACCCAAACAGATCTTGCTACACGTGAAAGCAAACTTTGGGAAATCTTAGGAAATTACAATAGCTGAAGTTAGGTGATAACCGGAGAGAAGGAAGAATCTGAATATCCAGGAATACTGTGGGCTTGTTGAATCTGTGCTGGTGAACAATACTAGTTGGCAAGTGCTTTGATGTAGAATTTCCCTGGAATCTTGTTTGTCGCTGTTCTGCATTATACAGAGACACAATCATCTGCATAGTGTTTATGATGAAGGGGGAGAGAGAGGCTTTTGCCAGGGCCACAGAGCATCAGTTATGCCACTCAGGCAACAACAAGAAAAAAACTTCCAAATTAAAAAAGCAAATCAGAAGAGAGATCCTGAAGAGCAATGGCCAGCTTTGGCAGCGCTTACCTTCCCCGAGTAAGAAACAGGCACGTACAACAGGGAGGAACCACAAGCGGAGGCACGTGAGCAGGTCGGTGACTCTGAACCTATCCTCAGCCAGCGTCTCTAACCTTTACCGAAGGTTATCGCTCCATCTCTGCTGATTTAGTGGCGAGAGAGCACTGCTCCTCCACTCGTTCACAGCAGGTCGGAGAACAATGCTGGAAAGCTGCCAAGGATTCAGAGGCGAAGAGAACGAAGAAGGGGAAACCCTCAAGAACCAAACCCCAAACCTGAAAGCTGATTGAGAGACTGCAGGAGCCTAAGCATCGTTTCTCAGACTTTTTATTCAGGGAAAACTCTCCCCGAGCTTCAAGGGCAATCGCACCTCAATAAAAGTTAACTACAAGTCAGACAATTTCTCCTCCAAGCTTTATCGAGCAGCTCCTAAGCATCTACAAAACAGCATAAAAGTAGTTGTATTTAAGGACTTTGAATTATTATTTGTTGGGTTTTTTTGCATTATTCTCAAACTCTGGAACCTCAGTCATAGACTCACAGACCAAAACCTGACTGAGGGTGCTGTGGGAAGGCAACACAAAAAAGATAATTAAGCGTAAGCAAAACCAGAAGCATATGTTCTCTCGGGATACGTTCTAGGCACAATCATTCGTGGGTAACCAGAGAGCAGCAAAAGCGTTTCCAGATAATCTCACAGCAGCAAGCCAGATGACTCAAAAACAAACCCCAAAATTCCTATTTCCCTTCATTTTCAAACGATGAAGGAGAAAAACGCTTTACAAGATGCCACGAAAGGCCAGCAGACTCCATTTGTTTCACGCTGTGTCGGTATCCGACTGAAGACCTCACCAGGATGACTGTAAGGCAGCAGTCCCCAAGGAAAGATGGTCTGGGCTGTCAGTGCTCCATTCCCCATGCAGAGCCAATGCCGCTTTTTTTTTTTTTACTCCCCAGCACTCTATTTAAAGGTAATTAAAAAATTACTTCCCTGCCTCAAAATTAATTCTGAAGCCTCAGAAGAAGCTGAAAGCCTACTATTAATATTATATGACTTCTGTAAAATCCTGGGTTTATTCCTTCTGTTTGTTTATATTATATATACACACCAGGAATGTCTTGGTTTTGCTGAAATATTCATGGGATGATGTTTGGTAGCTCTCATCTGCTAATTAAAGTCTTTCTAAAAAGTTAGTTTCTGACACGATAGTGATGTTCAAGGACATGGGAAAAAAAAAAAAATACACAAACAAAAATAGCCCTCAAAAGCGAAAACCAAAATCAAATACAAGGGAATGCTCGCTCCTCTCCAGCCCCCCCAAATGTTTTCTTCAGTGACGGAGCAGCCTGCAGGCAGACCTTCAAGAGCTGAAATAATCTGCTGCCTTTCTAAGGTGCTAGGATTTGACCAGAAGTCTATAGGTTTTGCTAAAGAAAGAAATGGAAGAGCCCCTCTTGCCTTGCCTTACTACAGTCGTGGAGATTCACAGGCTGCGCTTCATCTGACTTTGTATTTTAAAAAAAAAATAATCTAACAGAAATAAAGAAGGGCATAAGCCCACTTGGTTTCCTTTCACAGTAATTTTCAAGTCTTGAAAACTTGGGTCAATCCCCCTTATACATATTTGTTCCTCATTTTTACCAAATTTGACTTCCACCTTGGGAAACAGTTGAGGAAAAAAAAAAGAGGCAGCCAAAGGCTGGAAGAGAACGCTGCATCGCCTGGAAAATGAGAGATTAACACAGATGCCTTTGTGTTCACGGCAAACATACAATGAAATGCACCAGCGGAGAGCACTGCCAGGGAGCCATGAGAGCACAGCAAATAAGATGCTGCAGCAGTCAGACGGCAAACACACCGGAGACAGGGATTTTCGATTCAGTAAAAAGCTCCACTTGCTTCTATTTGAATATAAATGTCCTCTGTGGAGCCAGAGGAGTCTCCAGTCCCCATAAGAGGAAGGTTCTTCCCCCAAGAAGGCACTAGCCAGACTGGCTCTTTAAAATCAAGAGCTGGAATATCACCCTAAGGGCCAAATACAAAGGGGTTTTGGTGGCCGAACCAGAATTAACTGAAATGAAGACTAGATTTCTGCTCTCTGGCAAGGGCGGTGGGTTGACTTGCTGAGTTATTAAACTGCTTTAGCTTTAGGGTCACTTCACAAGGCTCAGCTTTTCCTGAGAAGGAGGAGAGAGAACTGGAAGGGTTGTTTCCCTTCCGTCCTCGTTCCCTGCTGCCACCGTCCCCGGTTGCACAGCCTTGCTGGGACAAGGCACAAGGTCACAGCTGCACCAAGCTGTGCTGTGCCAAACGCCCGTCTTCCACTTGGGTACCAGGGAGCTGCACCGAGTTTCACTTCAGTGTACCAAGGCACAGCAGGGCTGGCAAATCTGCATCCTCCCCTGAAGTTATTCCATCCATAGAGGCTACAGTAAATATTTCCCTTCTATTTCTTCAAGCTTGCAATATTGTCTCTTCTACTTGGTAGAAACTAAAAGCCCCAAGATGACCCAGTATCCTAATTCACATGGTCTTATCTTTTAGGCTGTTGCACAGTTCCATTCAGTAAAATCAGCAACAGATAAACATAACCCCGGAGAGTAATAGGCTTACTGTAGTAATTTACAGTTCTTAAATAGAAGAGAGCGAAAAGTAATCAGAGGGGGTGGGGAAGAGCGAAGAATGGGAAATAGGCCAGCACACAAGACTTGGCTGTCACTGCTGCAGGCATCAGCTACAGCACGAGATAGCTCTGTTTGCATGGAAAAGCTCCAAGGAAGAGGACACGCGGTGCTGCTTACAGACAGGATTCGTACCTAAAAACTCAATGCAAAATTAATCGATACCTTTAGCTACTCTAAATGCATGGGCATTACTCGATTTCTCTGCACTTTTACACATAAACCCTGCACTTACATTTCTTACCTGAGTGCCCTACCAGAATTCACCCAACTCCGTAACACGACAGCGTAAGCCCCAGCTCGGCACACCCCGCTCGGCAGCCACAAAGCAAGTCACCAGCACCGAGACTTGTTTGCAACGGCACCGGACTCACCATTCCCAGACACCTCCCACCACCACCCAAAGCGCCACAATCCATCTGACTTCCTCTCAGTAAGCAAAAAATGTAATAAATTAAGAACTAAACTCAGTGTTAGTCTGAGAGGGACCCGCATCACTAGCATGCTACAGGTTTTGCACTTTGTTTCCAAGGTAGGAAGGTAGGGGCTTTGCTGTAGAGTCAGCAAAACAACAAGGTGCTTTTAAAACATAAGCAAAATGAGTGTCTTAAATGGTTTCAAACATCCCCCATGACTTTGGACAGCCTGGCCAATGGCACCATCTTTCAGCTTTATTCCAGCACACCAGGCTGTGCTCCTCAGAGGTCAGAACAGTCTTCAAATTCCACTAAATCCACTGTTGAATTCCTGTTCTTTAATCTATCAGCTTAATAAATCTGCTCCATTACTGTCTCATTTGTAGAAGCAGGCAGAAGACTGTGCAACACAGCAGATGCAGGAGTTTAAAAAAAAAAAAAAAGGGGGCAGCGGGGGTGGAACCTAAGCAAATGGTTTTTCTTTGCTTGTATCTGGGATCTCTGAATGCGTGCATGGAGCTGCTGGGGATAGCCAAAGCAGTAGCAATGGTTGCCTAAGCTCCCCATGCCCCTCCAGGAGGAGTTCTCCTCATCACCGCGGCCATCCCAAACCACAACACACCTCTGGACTTTGTATGGGATCCTACAGTGGTAGAGGGTTGCGTCACACCCAAAGATCAAACCACAGGGGATCCTGCCCCAAGTTATGTAAATATTGCTCAGTAGGACTCGCAGATAAAAAGCCATGCTGAGCTCTTCAAGGCTCTACCAGATACACATCACCAGGCTTTGGAAAGCTCATGTTGAAAGAGTAGGAATCCCAGCAGATGTGTCAAGTCTTGCACTGGTCTTCATGACCACGTAGCATTCCTCACGTCCCCTAGAAGAGCATGAAGCAAGGAGCACTCAAGGGTACATCGTAGCAGCGTAAAGCCACCTCCATCCTTCCTAGCACCTGCTGGTGATGGGATCACCGCACAGAAGCCGTCCGGGGTCTGTCTGGACGTGCCTTCTCCTGGATCAAAAGAATGGCAAGCCCCATACGCTTTTTCCACCAGTTGTATCAGTATGAGAAAGGTATCATCTAGATATCAGATATATCTTTCCGGGAGTCATATTCCATTTAATTCCTCAAACAAGATTACACGAGGCACTAGGGAGGACATGTTGCAAAACTCACAGTGTGGTGGTCGCTGTTTTAAGAGCAGGGGGTCAGCCTTCACGCTCGGTCTGTTAAACATCGTGTGTCTGCAGGTCCATCTATATGTCTGTGTATGTATAAGGACCTGTATGGAAAACCAAAGGAAAACCAAGGAATGCTTAGAAAAGAGCCTAGTTCAGTTAACTGGCCTCTGACATCCCCAAGCTCTGCCTCTGAACCTCTGCTGCCTACAAAATCACACTCCAAAATCATGCTCCAGGCCGTAGTCTTCAAAGGGTACAGAGTGCTCCACATACCGTACTTTGCGCTCAGCAATGCAATGATTTGTGATTCCAGTGTGCTTTTATCATTCTCCTTCCCATCACAGATTTTAGGGTCGGCAAGGAACCTTTCTAGTTTGACCATTTGTGGGGGAAGCAGAGCATCCTTCACAGGATTACATGGCAATAGAACATCTTCACTTTTAGTAACGGTTTTCTTCTGTTGTTTTAACACTGAGTAGAGAAGCTGTTGAAAGAAGGCAAGCAAACAAGACAGACAATAGGAGGGGCACATTTTGCCTAAGTATTCATCAGCCCATTTGCTTGAATGAGAGGAAAAGTGAGGCAAAGAAGAAAGCAAGGAGCATCCCATTTTTGCCTAAGCACACAGACGACAGGTAGGCTTTATAAACTTACATTTTTACAGCTTCCAACAAGCACAAGGCTTTGTTTTGCAACAGTGGTGCTCAGTTTTAAATTGTTTTCCCTAAGCTGGAGATTTACTTTCTAGGATATCTGAATGCTGCTGAAGCGGCAACTGAGGGTCTGGAGAGATCTGAGTACAGACCAGTTAAGAGGAATCTCCCTCATTTAGTCATAAGAGAGTGTTAATGTGCAGGGCAAGGACTGCACTTTGGTTTGTGTTTGTACTCTGCCCAGCACAGGGTGGTCTTGGTTCCTCAACCCAAGGGTTTAAAGGCAGAAAAAAAAACCCAAATCATCAATAAACAATAGATACCAAGGCAGATAAATGAGGGACTGGAACTATTTGTTAAATAAACATGACAAAGGCTACCAGAATTAGCATCTACAGGACTTCCCATATGCTACAAAATAATTATGAGGGCCGGGATTAAAATATGAATGATCAAGAAACCTTCATGGGAATTCAAGAAAGACCTCGACGTATTCACAGGGGGAGGTAATAGCTCTGCAATTCAATTGCATCTCTCATTAAACATTGTTAAAAACTCCAGGAAAGGGAAATGAAGTTAACTGAATTTAAATCAGCTAATAAATATTCTTTTGGATACTCTTTTCCCAGCAAGATAGTAAAAAGGGATGATGCCAGTACTGTATTCTCAATGTTAAAAACTTGAACCTAAAAACAGCAAAAGAAAGATGAATTTACTATACATGAGTATGCTAAGCATAAACCTTGCATCTTGTTCCTGGCTGGGACCATTCTTCAAATTACATCTTCTGGTAAACTTTGAGAAATCCTTGATGACTGTAACAAGGTATACACAGTGCTGTTGCTGGGAAAAATTTATCTTCTACCTAGCATTAATATTTTCTGTCCTGTCTGTACAACTGCAGACAATTCTGGTAGTCACACAAACACATGCTTAAGCCCGAGTATCCCCAGGAAATTGTTTTATAATGATAAACGAGCAAAAGTCATGCAGATTGAAATGGAACATCGACTCATGCTGGAATTACACATTACAGAATTAATCTGGGAAGCATGCTGTAATGCCAAATTTGATCCATGCAAGCAAAATCCACAAGTTTGGGCCAACATCAGGCTTTTTATCTGAACTTTCCAAGCTGCTTCTCAGTTACACAAAACTGGCTTGGATATTTTAAAAGAACAAGCTCCCTCTCAAATTTTCCAATACTTTCTATCTTCAGGGATGCCAGAATGACCACAAGAATGTCTTTTTCCCAGCACTTTGAATTGGACTGATTCAAGCCTCACTGATAGGATACACTACAGGATAATTTATATCAGGAACAATGTTTTATTTAGGAGTAGAGGTTTTGTTATGCCAAGCGAACCCAGTTATGTATTTAGTCTGATAACCTGCTGACAGTGGCCTTTGCCAAGTCCTCCAGAGCAAAAATTAAAATCAACTAAAAAAAACCAAACCAAAACAACCCACCCCAAAACCCAACCACAAAAAACAGCAAAACAAACAAGCAAAACCATGACCTCAAAGTCACGGTAACCACCAGGGGAGCAGTCAGGAGTGAATCAAGACTCTGTATGTAATCCTTAGTGTCCCTACTCTAAAATAGGAATTGATAGTATAAACCCAAGTCATAGCTATGAACTAATGACGACAGCAGTGGGTGTTCCCCTTAGAGGGACAACTGGATGTGAAATTAATTTACTCACTGGAATCAATGAAAATTGCTAAATTCAACCAGTTCTCTGGTATTTCTCTAGATCAGGATATAAGCAGTTAATCAAAGGAAGAGAAGTGGCCCTCCATTCTTCCCGGAGAGAGAGCCCTGAAAGAATACTTTACAGAAAGAAAAATTAATATAGTGGTGAAAAGAAAAACAGTAGTACTGGCTTACGGAGAGGCTGGATGAGCACATCCAAGCTGGGTTAATGCACCTTCTGGAAGAACACTTAAATTCTCTCAGCTTTCTGTTTTCCTTTGCAATCAAGACAACAAAAATCCGTATTTTCTTTTCTTCTGACTTTCCACTTCGGATGGACAACACAGGAAGCAAAAACTTGGCACCAAGTCAACAGATGAGGAAATTTTGGGAGTCAAGTTACACTTAATTAAAGGAGAGTCACCCTTAAGCCAGCATTGTAAATGTTTGTCAATGTTTTCCCTGCCTGCCCTCCAATAAACCATTCATGCTGAAGACAGCCAAACTGTCTCCAGTTTTTAAAGCAGCCACTATGAATCAGAACAAAAATACTCCTCCCTATCTAGCAACAACATACCATCTTGGAGCACTTGTAACTCCACCTGTTCTGCAGTAAGAGCATCTCTCATTTATAGAAACTCTGGTTTATTCTGGGATACGACAAGAAATCCAATGGAGGAAAGATGATATGTTAAGACATCAAACCACCTGTGACAGTTACATTACGGTACTATCTTACATCATATTGTTCAGTGGTCTCTTTAATCAGACCTTTCACGAACCGACACACCTCGTATCCGAAGAGAGGAACAGGACAATAATCACCAGTACACAGTAATGCCATAAAACTAATTAAGTTCAAAATTGTAACCTCTTTTATTCTTGGAACCACATTCTAAAAAGTACCTTAATCCCAAAGAAATTGATTAAATCCAAACATAAGCAAACATAAGACCTTGAAGATCTTATGAAGAACTGCTGGAGCTGATCCAAAGCAGCAGCCTCTCCCCTGACCGCGGAGCGTTTTGGATCACGGCCCTCAGCTCTCCTCATCTGTGCATCACCTACGGCTTCAGCAGAGCTGCGCACCCCTTTGAAGTCGCTCTTCACATGTCAGCAAGTACACGCTGTTGCGTCTATTACAGGACTCAGCAAAGGAAGAGGTAACTACTGTCCAAGAATATAAATTTCTTTTTTGCCAATAACGGCTGGAACTTCGAGCAGGAAAACACCCCGAGCTGTTTCTTTCAAGCTTTTCCTCAAGAGGAGAATTCAACATGAATCCAAGGACACAAAATAACAGAGTCAATGTAAACGGAGCAGTATTTCTAAGCCCAGCCTGCTGTGCTCACCGCAGGAAAGCATCTTCCATCACATCCCTCCTCCCATCCTCCCTCGCCGTGGGACCAGAAAGCCGTATGACATGCTATAGCATTTGTTTTACAGAGTAACAGCATGCATGTCAGCTGCCAGCAAGGCAAGTGTTCACGTATTTCCTGGATCACAGGCTCCTATGAGCTAAAGATGGGAAAAGGTCTATTAATTCAACCGGTCCACCTCCCTCCCTACCAGCATCTAACCCAAGCCAGCGCAGAATGCCTCTGTCCCTGCCAGCAGACCACACAGGGGGGTTCAGAAGCTGACCCCACGCAGCCGAGTTGGCCTGCTAACTAAAAAGCCTTGCTTCTAGAACCTCCAGCCTAATCCCCGGGCACAGCTCAGCCAGAGGAGATGCGACCCTGAGCTGCCAGCCCTGCAGAGCATTTTCCAGGGCTCGCTCTGAGCTTTACAAAACCTCAACCAGCAACACTACCAGCATAAATTTTCATGGAAGATTATTTAGCTTCATTCCATCAGGAAGCTTTTCTTGATATTTGAGTCACCTTTGCTTTTGCAGTCTGTTAAGCCTAGTTGCACACTCTTGCAAAGACTAAGTGATTATCTCTCGAGTACCCACACCTGAAATTGTTGGTATTTCTGCTTCTTAGATAATCTATGTTAAGCATTGCTAATCATTCCTCGGAAATCAGTCCCTTTGCTCTTCTAATCAGCTCCTTCCCTTCCCTCTCAAACTTTCAGAGGGCAGGTGTCCTGTATTTAGGCCAGGGAGCCACATGCCTCCACACTGCATACGTAAAGCCTATTATTCTTCCATTCATAACCGGGATATCACGGACAACTGAGCTGCCTTGTATTACTGCTTCACTGCACCAACCATGCCTGACCGCAGGCCCTTGATTTGTTTCAGCCCTGTGACTTTGCCTGTGCTCTTTCACACCCAATACACACGTTAACCTAGCATTCGTTTCATTTTCCTGTTTCCATCCCTCCGTCTCCTCAGATCGTTCTGCACCATCGGTTTGCCTGCAGAGGGGCAGCTCATTGCCAGTAACTGCGGACAGCCAAGTTTTACACATGAAAAGGTAAAAGGCACCGAGCTCTTCTGATGCCTTTCATGTTCCGTTCTCCGTTGTCATCATCCTGAGCATAAATACGTTTTATTCTTGTACAGGAGACACATCACTGAGTTCCCTAAAAGAGCTGCTGTGCTCATGCACAAGCAGCATAAAAGATACCTCTGTGGTGATACCCAGTATCTTTCAGATCACAACTGTGCCCCAAACTGCTCGTCAGCCTCCCAAGAAGATTGAATTTCAGCCTGAGCGACACAAAGGAGTATATTGTAGCTAGCTGATGGATTTGGGGTTTACAGTTCCTGTGAGTCTTCCAGCAGTCACAGGGCAACATGACAGAAAGTAAACATCTTTCAAGTGAAAACCGCTCGGAATAAAATTGATGTCCCTTTTTTTTTCTGCACCCGTCTTTGTTTCGGACCCATAATAATCACAAGAAACAATCTTCAACTCAATTGTCCGACCAAGGGAATGCCCGGCATCGTTACGTGGTGTTTTCCGAGCTAGCTGTCAGATCTCGTTTAGCATTCTGCACCAGTCCTACAGTTTGGCTCGCCTAGAAATTTTAAATGCAAATGTATTTGCAGGGTGGCATGAGAACAATATCAGAATTTTACCTCACACCACACAGCTCCTCGCTCGGCTCCATTCGACTCCCTTGTCCTCCCTCCCATATACACAGATTTTGCAGCTACTAAAAAAAAAAGGCTTAAACAAGAAAATCTTCACCTATTATTTTTTCCTATTGAAAGACTTTCCCTGGCCCTTCTGCTTTAACAGACCTAAACCACAGTTTAAATAACGTTTTAAAATCGCCTACGACTCCAACTTGAGACGTAGAGCAGGCAAGCAATTTCTTTAATAGCAGGGAGTAACAGCACTTAATTCAAATCATCCCCATACAGTATTTTCCATCTTCCAAGGGCTAGATAGGCACTAGCTAATTAATCACTGCTTTCTCCACACCCCAAACTTGCCAGTCTGATCCTAAGAAACCAGGGGAAAGCAAACGCCACTGAGGGGACGTGCTTCCGGACAAGCATTTGTCATCTTCTTCTCTTCTTTGTGCTCAGTGTCAATGAGTCCCGGGCCACAGATGTAGGCAGATAATTACCAGTTCTCATAATTCAACAGTTCCTTGAGAGGCTGTGGCGAGGACTATCAGAGAGGCAAATTTTTCATTGACCTTAATATGAAGGCATTTATCTAGCAGTGATGTTGAAACATTTCAAACACCATTAAACGATCAGAACCAGACCTAATCATTTTCTTTCTGGTGCAAGGATGCTCTTGCCCATGCGTGGGACCAACCACTTGTGTAAATCTAGGCACGACCTGAACACAGCCAGCAGTTTGCACTGAGCTACACGAGATCAGACTATGTTCTAGAAATTATAGTGCCACTATTGTGCAGCAGAGAAGTTCCAATTTACCCTTTAAGAACAGCTTTTTGGTTTGTATTTGTGGTTTATTATCAAACATACACGCAAGAGTGATACTTTAAAGGAAAATAAAGAAGTAGGCCAGGTGGTCAGCAGTACAAACAGTCAGAGCCTCCAGCTCTGGACCAACCTACCTTGTTGCAGTTACTATCCATTACAATATTTAACTCTATTGTTGAAACAGGAAATACTATTTTTAGCCATTAATCACTGAACAAAAATAACAGGTAAGTGCCACTTACAGTTCAATTACCAATCTTGCATTTTATCATGTATATTTATGGAGCTGTTCATTAATCCTGCTTTTACATTAAAAAAAAAATCAAAGTAATTTTACTGGCTTGCTTTATTGTGTCTAATTTTACAACGAGAATTCTATCTGTCGTAAAAATTAAAAGGAAATGCCTCAAGAATGAAAATGGGGAGAGGTATGACTGTAACCCAAGGATCAGACTTTTTGATGTGCTCAGCGCTTGATTTTTTTAAGTGTTGAAGACTCTGAACTTGACTTACACAGATACATTTCCCTCAGGGTCCCCCAAAGAGCTCTGGATACAAAAGCTGGAGAACCAAAAAGACAGAACTCAAAAATCTAGTAATTTACTCTGGAGCATAAACACAAGCCTAGGAGTGTTCAAAATCTAGCTCTGTCTTGGGCGATAAGAACTTTGGGAAATTCCTCTTACACTGTCTGCTTTGCAGTCTTTTTTACTGCGTATCCACTGGGAACGTGTCTTAATTCCGTATTCCTTCCAGAGTCTTCCCCTGATTAGATTAGATTAGAGAAGAAAGATGAAGCATTAAGTCATTCAATCAATGGTGTATATTATAAATATGAAATCCCTGTCAATACATGTTTCGTAGTAAGTCACATATTAATAGTCCACCATAGAGAAACTAGAGTTATATGCAGTATTCATCTGACTCCCATAACTAAGTTTTAGATACGCTGTGCTTTGGCTACAGGAGAAGTTACGTGCAAAGAACAGTTTTGCTAGGCAGCACCACAGCTATGTACTAGATGCCAAGTGTGTCCATTATTCTACAGCTGGCCTATACTGAACTATTTCTTTTATTCAAATTGTCAGAAAGCTACCTAATCATCACCTAATAGTCATCTTTCTCCTAAAAGCTAGTAAGTGTGTGAGACAGAAGAAATGAAAGTCATTTATTTTGAATGAAGTATCAAAATTTAGTTTTAGATCTATCTTTCCATTATTAATCAATATGCTGGTAAACACAAAAAGTGATTGTTTCCTGTAATTTAACATGAAACGCTTAAAAATATGCTGGCTGGAAACGATGAACATTAGAAAAGCCAAATCATTTCCTCGATCCTTTTTCTAAGGCCGACTCTCTTGTTGCTTCTATAGTATTAAAACGCTGGCATACATCCAACTTAATCTGTTCTTGAAGAAAACGAAGGCACCGGACCTTTACCAATGATCACCTACGAGCTGCCAAAATGAACAGCGACTGCACACACGCACACACACAGAAAAACTGAAATGGACAAGCCCTTCTTCTGCAAAAGCTATCAGAGATTAGGCGCTTCAGGGTGGAAACATGCAAAATCATCCTGCAAAAAATATCTTACTCATGCACATAGATCTTACTTGCGTGAATAAGGCTTACAGCAGTCAACCCACAGGAATCACATTTAGAGTCAACTCCAGTTACCTGAGATAGCTATTTCAGACTGTAAAAAAAAGGAGGTGAGTGTCTGCACAAACACTAATTTAATATTCACGGAGTGTGCAAAAACTGCGAGCCCGAGGTCTGGCATTAACACAAACCAGGGAAAAGGCTGCGAGGGCTGTATTTTATCGCACTTCACAGGAATAAACAAAGCCGGAATATCAACCCC
>NW_009631839.1:0-23756 GCF_000690535.1 Cariama cristata
GCTAGGAAGCATCACCTTACCTTGTGTTTGAGCATGGCGGGGGAGCTGTGGGACAGAGCTCCTCCTCATGCTTTCTCCGGCCCTGTGAGGTGGCAGTGCTTTACCACCTCCCCTAACGCTGTGCGTGTGTGGAGTGGGAAAACGAGGCAAGACCTTGTCGTGCCCCGTTCATGTTCTTTTGGAGGCTGGTGAAGGGCCAGCCCTGACCTTGCTTGAGAGTTGAGGGACTTGGCGCCCCTCTGTGAGCCATCTGTTTTCTCTCCCCACTGTTGAATTGGGCGCTGTCACTGGGAGGCAGCGTTCTTTGCACCCATATGGGTGCTCAGGAGTTTGCCATGCTCCTGACCGGTGCCCTGACCGTCAGATGCAGAATGAGGTGCTGGGGGCAGGGGAGTCCGGGTGTTGCTGGGCTTTTCCCTCATGGCAGAGTTGAAAAAAACTGGAGGAAGGATATGGGGCAGCAGAGATAATGCAGGGCAGCACGGCGCTAGCAGCAGCCTGGTCTGTCCCACAAAACTGCCTGCAGAGAGACAGAACAGATGGGAGCATTGCTGTGGTGCTTCTCCCAGGTGGGTGTAAATGCACAAACAGAAGCTTGTTGGAGCAGTTGTACACCCAGCTATGTCCCTGCTAGTGGCTTTTCTGACAAGTTTCGTATGTGTATTTCACTGTCCCAACACTTGCTGGCATAAACAGCTGCCTTAGGTGAAATAAATGCATGTTGTTGTTAGGAAGCATGGATGGATCTCTTAACAGCAATGCGCCTCTTCTCCTAAAGTAGGTATGGAAGAAATGTAAGCAATGTATACAGTCTATACAGAGCAAACCCTCGTTGCAGCATGGAGTGGGTCTGAGAGGTGCAGTGAAGAAGCTTTAAGGCACCGCTAGCACTGCCTGATGCAGCGTACCCTCTCTGTGATGGAGGGCAGTTCACAGTGCTGGCCTTTTCGTTTGACTTGCCCCACCGTCCTTCTCATGAACGCGTTCTGTTCCTTGCCACGTGCAGCGGTAACATCAGGCTATTCCTCTATCTGTCTTTAACTTCCAATGACTTTATTTTTAGCTGTTGTGCAGATTGCTCTGACATAAGAAGGCAGAATTTGTCCTAGAAGTAAAAGAAAACCAGCAATACAAGGCCGTGACTGTCATTTGTTTGGGGAGTGCTGCAAATCAAGAGTGATAACGCAGGGGCAAAATTCCCTCTGTAGGCAACAATTGTAGGAAATACGAAAAATGACCTACAGAACAGGTGCGCCTTGGTTGTCACAAGCAGTTTGAAAGCATTGACTGTACACGTGGTTTGTTGTTTTGTTCCCATTTCAGGAGACCTCAGCCATGCCGAGCTGATGATGATGACAATAGCTGACATCATAAAGCAATTAATCGAAGCTCATGAGCAGGGAAAAGATGTGAATCTGAACAAGTAAGTCACTCTGGATGACACTGAAGAGCTGGTCGACCAGTGATGAACGTGTCCTGTACAGTCTGTTATGTTCAGGCTTTATTTAAAATGTTTTGTTTTCATAGGCTACTGTCATTTCTTTTACTGTTGTTTGATAATAAAGACACCAAGATTTGTAAATTCTGTGGTGATTTACTACTTCGTTGGCAATGCCCAGATTACAGAATGGGTTGTATTGCTGAAAAACTCTAAGAATCTTGTCATTGCCTTTTTGTGTTTCCACCTGTGTTCATCCTTCAGTAGTCCCAAAGTCAGTTCCGTCAGGGAAAGGAGAGATTAATGTTAAGGATAAAGTTTAAATCAGATTTTCTTAGCAATGTGTTATAAATTAGGTTGTTGTTTACAGAAAATTCTTCCTTCTTTACATATGTGGAATAATAAAAGCTGAATTTATCCCACTGTTTCCATTTCATTTACATGATATTATTGCAGACTTTTGGCTGATGCTGGCAATAACTGACATGAATGTCTTAGAAATGAGCTCAGCTAGAGTCTACGTGTGTAGGGGTTAATCACATGAAAGACATGGAAAGAATTAAATAATTGAAAAGGGGTAAGCCAGAGTCTGTTGGCAGCTTTTGCAATGTTTTGATAAAGCCGTATTTAGAAGAAAAATACACAGAAACTAAAAACATTGGCAGTTTTAGTTGCATATCAGCTTTCTTTGGAGTTTATTTTCGGTATCTTAATACACAGTGCAGCTGCTGCAAGGAATTACGGTATGCTTTTTAAATAAATTACCTGAAAAGGCAAATCGGGAGAACCTACCTGGATCTCCATGTAACCAAACAGTAATACAACAGCAGTGCTGTGGAATATGGGTACGGAAGTCAGAATGGAGGTGTTAATTTGAGGTATTTCTGCTTTCAGGCTGAAAACCAAGACCTCAGCGAAGTATGGGCTGTCAGCACAGCCTCGTTTGGTTGACATCATCGCTGCTGTTCCACCACAGTACCGCAAGGTGCTGGTACCAAAGCTGAAGGCCAAGCCTATAAGGACTGCTAGCGGGGTAAGCACGTACATCATTCTCTCCATCCACCACCATCCTCCCCTGCTCTCATCAATAAATTGTATTTAATTGTTTTCAAAGACCAGGATATTGAATGTCCAGAAGCTTTTAATATAGATGCGCTGGCTGCATTGCCAGCTTCTAGGTTGCCTTTTCAGTGATGTTGTGCCCACAGGGCTATTGCTTTCAAAACGTTTGGGAGAAGAGAAAGAGGAGGTGTGGACATTTTGTTTCAGAGCAGCATGTGTTGCTTTTCAGTTGCTGTAGAAACAGTGCAGCTTAGTCTGCAGGCCCTCTCAGCGAGTGAAGGTACAGTGTCAGTATTTAACTTGTTTCTTTGGAAGGTAATTCAGGCAGAAAATGGTAATAGAGGTACAGCTAACATTCAGCTGTGTGTTTTTAAGCTTCCCCACTGTATGTATAGCATGCCTAAAGTCAAGTTAACAAAAAAACCAAACCAAAAAACCAACCAACCAAAAAAACCCTAGAAAACAAAATCCAGGAAGTGTTCAATTTTTATAACTTTAAAAAAAACCCAACACCCAAAAACCCACTTAATTTCTTTTAATTTCTTCTTTCTGTCTATAGAATATTTCATTAAACTCTTACTCCAGCCAGGATTTCTGAAAACTGGAAATTAGGTATTCCGATTTGGGTGCCCTTCAAGAGTTAACACACAGATATTCTAGGTGGCAGACTAAGCAGAAAACATCTTTAAATAGTGTCTCACAGATGCGCATGTATATATAGCCTTCCAAGATGCACTTTATTTTAGTAACTTCAGAAGCAATTACTATAATTTCTCTCCTCTGTAACTTTGCTTCTTGCAGATTGCTGTCGTGGCTGTGATGTGTAAACCACACAGGTGTCCACACATTAACTTTACAGGCAACATATGTGTGTAAGTATGACAGCTTAGATGACCTAAGAGGACAGTTTTCCAGTATTTCTGTATAAATCTGGTATTGCACTAGCATTGTGTTGAGGACAGGCTTCCTTTCTGCACAAGCACAAAGTTGCAGATTGCTGATATCTGCATGTTATGCTAAAAAATCTACTTGCTTTCAGTTTTCCTTCACAGAGGAAACCCTTTTCTTTCATGGGCCAAACCCTGCTTACCTTAGTAGATACACAGTTTTGTGAATATAGTAACCAGGAGAATATATTAATGATCAAATGTAAGGTGTGTTACTGTGTCAGGGTGTGCAGGTGTGTTGTGCATGTGACTGGGCACGTAAGTAGATTGGAGAAGACTACTGCAGAAAAGAAACAGGACTCACTGAAAAGTATGAAAACTGCTGAACTGAGACCTACCTGAGGAGGTGCAGGTGTTGTCTGCAAAAACTTGCTTGGTGTGACAGTCTGGCTCTGAATGGCTCGGGAGTGAAAGGAGAGCACAGATGGAAGGGAAGGCCTCCAGCTGCCAAGAGCTCGTGGCATTAAGGGAGGTAGCTTCTGAGTTTTGTTTGAATTGAGAAACCCAAGCTGGGTTTACCTTGAAGTATGTTGCTTCTGTTTGACTTAAGAGTCTGAGCACCCAAAATCTCGTCTGGGTTTTTTTTTTTTTTCTAATCATACCTGTTCATCTATTTAAAAGCATTACTTCTCTTTCCCACCTTGTCACTCCCAGAACACCAGTGTATTTCACTACCAGCTGCCTAACACAGAGTGAGCTGGCTCCGTTCTTGTTTTTGCATGAGCAGCTATTCTGTTTGAGATGTTCCAGGTAATTATGTATATGAAATGTCCTCAATTGGATTGCACAACTTTTGCCAGCAAATTAATTTGGCCATGGTAATTTGGTAATTAATTTTATAATGGTGACAGATGACTCGGGTTGAGTTTGCAGGGCAGGCAGTGAGGAACCTAATCAATTATACTGTGAACCAAATGTGTCTGATTTGATAGAGATGGCATTATCTTGGTGTCTGTGCATTTGAGATCTGCACCGTAAGTAACAGTATGCTGGCTGCTCTATTACCTATTCTGTTGGAGGTGCTCAGCGCCTGCAGCTGAAGTAGAAGGGCTTGTCAGCCCTCCTGACTCGGGTCATCTTTGAGCACAGAGTGGCTGTAGATTGGTCATTAATCCCACAGCCCTCAAAAGAAAGCTAAGGACCCTTCAGAATAAATTTGTGTTCCTTTTAATTACTATCTGCCGTGTACCATTCCTCTCCTGGCTCGCAGTCGTGCTGTGATAGCTGCGAGTCTGTCTTGCTGTGTCACAGAATAAGAGTTTCAAACAAGCCTCTAGATGCAGAAACTAATTTAATACCAAACTGCCATGCAGTTATGCAGAGTAGATGAACTGTATTCTTTTTGTAAGTAGTCTTAGAATGCTGTATTCGTTAATTAGCACATTCCTAAGTTCAGAAGACAAATATCAATGAGCTTTCTCACCATGAAGATATTTAAATTCTATAAATTTCTGGAAAAGAAGTGTAGTTCGTGTAACAGGATGATATCTCTATTTTATGTCTTTCCATGCCAAACAAAAATCGGATTTTCCATCAAATGAGACTGTGTTCTTGATAGAATGGTGGAAAATATTTGAATTGTTTGACTGTAAAATTACTTTTTAAAATCTAATAATCTGTATGTACCTATTACTCCAGAATGATATGGCAACTCCCTGAAATAATGCCATGTTCCAGAAATATTTTCTCAGTACATTTTGCTTCTAGTAAGTCTTCTCACGCTGTTTTATGTGGATGTAGTCATTTGACAGGTCTGAACTGTGTTTTGACTTCCTGTTCTCATTAAAATTAAACGAAACAACTGTTTTGCACTGTATACTTAGTATTTGTAAACATAAATAGGCTTGGTTCCTCTCAGTGTTACTGGATATCACAGAGTAACTCTCTCCAGCATCCATGTTTGGGTCTGTGCCTATATTTACATCGGGTGATGCAGAAACACAGGAATGCATTCTTTCATTCATTCATTCATCCCATGCTCTGAGCTGACCAGTTGTGAGCTGGCTTTAGTCTGGAAGCTGTATTGCAGCATTAAGGTACCACAGTGCTTGAGCTAATAAGGCTTTCCTTTGGTGGATTTGTTTTTACCTATATGAGAGCTCTCAAATACCAGGAGAGCAGTTGGCATGTTGCTGTGGTCAGGCTGTCTCCAATTTGTATTCCCCTGTGTTTCTGATGAGAGGTGTTAGAGCAGCGTCTGCTCAGCCTGCACCCTCTTGTGTACTCGTGGCTCAGACAGATGGAGTCATTGCAATTGTGTGAGTCTGATGCCTGTTTTCTGTCTTCTTATATTTGCAGATACTGCCCAGGTGGACCTGATTCTGATTTTGAATATTCAACACAGTCTTACACTGGATATGAGGTATTACTTCAGTCTGCCATAATGCATTGCCTGCTCTCTCTGTAAACTTGGGTTAGACTGCTCTTCATTTCTACAAATTCTCTCGTGTTGCAAGAATAAAACACGAAAGCAAGAGTTCATAAACTTTGAGATGTAAAGCAGCTCAACTATAGAACTGGAAATTCTTCTCAATTATTGTAGCAGTTGTTTCTTTCTCCTCACCGTGCTGCTCTTTACACCGTTACATATGCAATACGCTGTAGAGCAGGAGTGAGCAGCCTGTGATTCTGAGCAGGGCAAGTGCAGCATCATGGCTGTACCCCGTGGCTTGCTGGTGTGGGAACAGCTGTTAACCAGAATCTCCAGCTGTGGAAAGCGATGAGTGAGTAAGAGCAGTTGAAGGTGACATTGCTTTCTCCCATGGGACACTGCTGCATGTGGTTTGTTGAATGCTAGCTGCGATTCCTACAGGAGTTATCAGTCTGTGTCAAGATTTTCCTAACTAACAGTCCAACAGAAACATACGGTTTTACTTGTGGCTCAATATGGGTTTAAGGGAAAAGTACAGAGACAGCAGTGCCAGGCTCCCCAGAGCTGCCCAGTGGAAAGATGAGAGGCAACAAACATGAGTTAGAATGTGGAAAATTGTGCCGTAATAGAAGAAAAGAATGTTTTAACATGAGAGTCGTCAAACACTCGAGAAAGGGTCTAGAGAGGTTTGGGGATCTCTATTAGAGATAGTCAAACACTGACTGGACACAGCCTTGAGCATCCTGTCCTAACTGGACCTGATTTCAGTCTTGTCCCACCTACAGGACCCTGCGGATTAACAAAGGTTAAGCTCTGGAAAAAAGCCCATTATTTAGCTGTTAGTGCCTATGAAATTACATTCATGCCCTTTTGTGTCCCTGAATCTGCAGTGATATCTCACTAAATATTTATGTTTCCAAAATAGTGCTCTCCTGTTGTTTGGAGGGAGTTTAGCAGCAGAAGAGCTTGTTGTGACTAAATTATTGTGACTGATTTTAACAAAACAACTCATAGCCTTAGTACAGATGTAAAGTAGCAAAATGAGGTAAAATACAAACTGGTTTAATTTGGTAAACAGTGATGCAGCATCCTTTTAGTATGGATTTTGTCTGTTACCCACTTCTCAGTGACCTGAAACTTGCTCTGTTAGTGCAAAGCAGGAAAATCTTGTGTATATGTAGCTGCTTTATAATTCATGTTGCTTTGGATATGTTGGATTCGTTTGTTTAGTACTAACAGCGTGTGGGAGTTATGCATGATTAAGAGTCCTCATCCTTTAGAGCTTTTAATATAACAGATATGAAATACCAAATGAATCCAGGATACACAAGATACTTGAAAGCCATATCAGAGTATTATTAGTACGCTTACATCAGCTAGTAATACAAAAAGGAAGTTGTTAGGGATTTCAGTTGAAAGAATATGTTTAGCTTAAAGAATATTTGAAGTTTAGACTGAGCTCTAGAGGACGCTGCTTGGATAACTGTTGTGCAAGTGAGGAGAAACTAAAATGAACGGGACAGAAAAAGCGGTATTTTGAAAAACATTTTGTTTGTGGTTTTTGCAATATTTGTTGTGACTCACTACAGAGATTCTTTATCCTGTTGTAATGCACTAAAACTTTGAAAAATGGTGTCATTCTTTTTATGTCATGTTACCATCTCAGGATGAAAATGTGTTTAGTTATAATTTTAAAAAATTTAAGGAGTCAAATTCGTGTTTACAATTGGATGAACTCTTTGGTTATGAGTTTGAAGACTTTAGGGTCAATTAGGATTTGAAGACGTCAGCATCCATTTCAATGCTAAAAGTTGTCTTTTGTTCTTTTGCAATGTGTTCTTTAAAAATCCAAAGTTTACAAAATGAATCTCCTTGGGTTTTTTTTAGCCTACGTCCATGAGGGCCATTCGGGCTAGATATGACCCCTATCTCCAGACAAGACACAGAGTGGAACAGGTAAATTTTTACAGTGAGAGGAGAATGCATTGTGGTTGTGATGAAAATAATGAGAATGCTTTTAATTGCCTGAAGTGACGGGCTGAGGAGGTTGTGATCAGCTGCGCTAAGTCCAGCTGGAGGCCAGTCTCTAGTGATACAACCCAACTGTCAATATTGGGGCCAGTACTGTTTAACCTCTGTGTTAATGGCCTGGGTGTTGGGACAGAGCACGCTCTCAGCAAGTTTGTAGATGATGCAGAATTGGCAGGAGTGGATGATAGACCAGGGGATTGTGCTGCCATTCAGAGAGACCTGGACAGGCTGGAGAAATGGACTGTCAGGAATCTCTTGACATTGAACAAAGGGAAATGCCAAGTCCTGCCTCTGGGGAGGAACAACCCCAGGCACCAGTAGGTGCTGGGTGCTGACCATCTGCAAAGCAACTTGACAGAAAAGGACCTGGGGATACTGGTGGACACCGAGTTGACCATGAGCGGCATTGTGCCCTGGAGGCAAAGAAGACCAGCAGCCTCCTGGGCTTATTAGGATGAGTGTTACCAACATGTCGAGGGAGGAGATCCTTCCTCTTGCCTCAGCGCTGCAGAGGTTCCACCTGGAGAGCTGTGTCCCATCCTGGGCTCCCCAGAAGAAGACAGACATGAACCTCCTGGAGCAAGTCTAGCGGAAGGCCACTAAGATGATACAGGGACTGGAACATCTGAAAAGACACTGAGAGAGCCAAGACTGTTTAGGCTGGGGAAGAGAAGGCTTGGGGGAGTCCTACCAATGTGTGTAAATAACCTGATAGGCTGTAAAGAAGAGGGAGCCTGGCTCTTCTCAGTGGTGCCCAGTGACAGGACATGATGCAATGGGCACAAATTGAAACATGAGAAATTCCATTTGAATATCAGGAAACAGTTTTTAACTGTGAGAGTGACCGAGTGCTGGAGCAGAGTGCCCAGGGAGGTTGGGCAGTCTCCATCCTTTGAGACACTCAAAGCCTGCTTGGACAGAGCATCAAACTAACTGCTGTAACTGATGCTGCTTTGAGAAGAGAGACTGGACTACGTGATCTCCAGAGGTCCCTTCCAACCTCAACTTTTTCATGATTCTATAATTCTACATTAGCCTGACTTGATCCCCATAGAAAAATTATTTTTAGACCTTTTAATTGTCTAAGTGTCATTTCCATTAGAAAAATGACAACTTTTGAACCTCTTACAAGATCTTACCTATTCGGAACACTACCTGATTACTAATAGGAGATCCTATCACAGTGAAATTGTAATGAACTTCTGTGGCAGTTGCTAGTTCTTGATAATTACTTACATGGAGAGTTTAGTGCTCAAATAGTGACTTTCCTACCAAAATGATTTTTTGGGGGTTTTCACTGGAGAGTTAGAAGGCTCAAATAATTCTACTTTGTCAAGAAAACCTATTACACTGGGCTCGATACCTGTACGGTGTTCTTGCAGTAGAAAAATAACTTTTGAGGGCTTTTTTGGGGGAGGTTGTAAGAAATCCGTGCAAAAGTATTACTGATTTGTCATTCATAAAAGATAGAAGAACTAAAGAAGGAAATACAGTGTAAGAGTACCGAGGTTTTCAGAGAAGTCTTTTAGGTAAGTCCCTGATTGGTAATTTTTTCTCTGGTACTTTTAATTTTGCAGCTGAAGCAGTTGGGCCACAGCGTGGATAAAGTAGAGTTTATTGTGATGGGTGGAACATTCATGGCCCTTCCTGAAGACTACAGAGATTACTTCATCAGAAACCTTCACGATGCCTTATCAGGTCACACTTCCAATAATGTAGCAGAGGCCGTCAGGTAAGCGTCTTGGTTTTCCTTAATATAATTGTTTAAAAGTGTTCTTTAACTGGTATAAGAACAGAAAATACTGCAGACAAAAATTTTTTTGAAAGGTAATGTTTATCCAAATACATATTTAGGCATAGAATATTTATAGCTCAACTTGCAGCATTGCTCTGTGTACTGCATAGCACCAGCGGAAGACAGGACCACGGTTTATCTGTTGTCTCACGTAGGAAATGCTAAGCTGCTTCTAATTTCTTGGCATTCCATCTGGACTTCTATCTTTTATGTCTCATCACCTTGATTTGCAGTTGTGACGAATCACATTGCCATGGGATTTATTTCCTTTAGCTGGGAAGGGGAACTGATCCTGCCTTGGAGGGAGGCCAGACGTCAGCTCCCATAAGGGATGACTCACCCCCAAGAGCGTCAGTGCGCAGGAGCTCTGAGCCCCTTGCAGTCTCAAACGCAGTTACCCTTGCAGTATTTTGGTGTGACAGGGAGATGCTCTTCTTCTCATTTTCCAGATGATGAACTGAAAATCAGAGGCTGATTTATTTATGTGTGCTTTGGGTCATTAAATACATAACTTTTCAGTGCATTTTGCAGTATAAAACTGAGAAGAAAAATGAGAGATTTGATGCTTTGGAGCTGTTAAAACTAGGTGAGCATCCCTGCTGACAGTTTTAGTTTGCTACCTTGTCATCGTTCAGTGCCGTGGATTTTCCTTGGTACCACTGTCGTCTACTGAAGAAGGCCGGTTTAAAATTGAGTAGGACTGGCCCTTGCCTGGCTTCATGTCTACCTTCGTGTTTTAAAGCGGTAATTTCGTTTGGTTTTCCTCTGGAGGGCAGCAAACGCTTCTCCTAGTTTTCTTTGGGTTTTTTTTTTTCTTGTCAATCAAAAAGACTAGACAAAAAGTGCTGTGCTGCTCTTTCCAAGTGGATTTTATCAAGATAAAACAGTGAACAAGTTGGGAAGAGAATTGCTTTTCTTTTGCTCTGGCACCCTGGTTGTGAGCACTGAAGGACAGAGCTCTAGGGAAGAAGGGTGATGTTTGCAGGTTGTCTATTCAATTTAGTGCTGCGCTTGTACATATGTCAGGTGGTTCAGGATGTCATTATTCCATATTTTTTTCGCTAGGTGTCTAGCTAATTTTATTGGACCTAAAATTGTTTTTTGAGTAGCCCATCCTTTGCTCCGCAGATTATCGAGGAAACTATTTATGACACAGACCGTGTGACCAAGTAATTTTAAGCGCATGCAAAAACGAAGTGACTCTGAAGTCAGCGTACTGCCTTGCAAGCACGCAGATCGAGCAATGTGAGAAAACCTGCATTAACAATGTGTGGTTTTTTCCAGCAGATAAATAAAGATTTATATTTTTAACATAAAATTCATGTTAAATGCTTAGCAAATGGAGGTATGTGGGAGTTATTCAAGTTGCACTTCCTAAATGTTCTAGACGTGAGAAAATTGGGTTCAAGATGAATCAAACCTTTTACTTTTTGTGCTGTTTGTGTTTAGCTGTTGTACTGGGTCACTGCAGTACTGTTTTGAGGTGGTCAATGGCACTTGAAATAAACGTTCAAGGTTGAATTTATTTCTCTTTGTACATGAGGATTCAGCCCTTGTCTGTCACTACCTCTGTCAACAGAGGCCATGCTACATGAGGAGTACTGACAGTATTTTACTTGTTTTGTATTGTGGGCACTGCGTTCAGCGGTAACCTGGGATCTGGTCTCTTACCCCTTACTTTGAATGGGATTATGGTAGCCTTGAAATTTTTCTTCCTTGTGCAAATCATTACTTAACTTTTTAGATTTTGTACAGTGATTCTGTAGTGGGGAAAAAGACCTTCAGGCAGGATACTTTTTCAGAAGTCCTTCTGAGCATGACCTTTGATTAAGCCAGTGGAGCATCTATCCGTATAGGCTACGGTCCACCTAACTGTGAACGCGGTTTTTCCCCTTTTGTCCAGTCATTTCTTTACTTCTTCCTAAACTTGAGCTCTGTTTCTATGTCCAATACTGTCTTTCTAGTGGTAGTGATGCTGACCTGTACAGTCTGAATTGTGCAGCACTGAAGGGCTCATCAATCTGGCATCCTCCTCTTGACATAATTTTGAATTTTCTTCACATAATACTTTGTCTTGATCAGCGCACTGCAGCTTCTGGTCCCGGATAATCTGATAAAAAGGATGTGACTCTATGCAGTTTCAGCCAGTACAATACGACCGTAGCCTGCCATGGAGGTATATACTGTTCCTCACCAGGAACCAGCACTGCAAATCTGACTAAAGAAATAAGTCCTCCAACTGTGTTGGCCCTTGGACTCCAGCTGATATTCTGAGTTGGTTTCTGGCTTTCTTGCAGATACAGAGTCTTATGGTAAATCCAGCCTCACGGTAAATAGCAAAGCTGCAAACCCAGCAAAGATGTGGGACTGGGAGTGATCTGTGTTGGGGAACTGGGGCAATGCTGTAGCCAGCTGCTGCCAAATAAGTCAGTCTAAAACTGTGGCTTTATAGTCAGTGGAGAGAGCAGGATCTTCATGGGATGGCTCAGAGCATCTAAGCTGGGTAGCTGCTTTAAACTGTTTCCAGGTAAATTGGGCAGCTGACTTGGGTGTGAAGAACTCCCTTTATACCTCTATTTATAAAGCAGCAGGAGATCCTTTTTGCATGAGTGGACCTGAAAGGAATTAAGATTTTGTTTTTCATGGATGCATGAACAGAACATGAGTGTAGAAATGACTGTATTTACATACACGAACTCACCAACCAAAAGAGTGATTTTTAAAAAGATAAACAGAGAAACTGCTAGGCTTTCATAGCGACTGTTGTGAGTGGAGGAAGGAAATTACTTCCCTGAGAAAGTGTTGCTGGTGTCTAATATTTCTGTAGCACCTCTCCATAGCGGTAATAAACACTGTTTAGATTATGCAGACAGAAGTCTTTCCTTGAGGTGCTTTGGTATGGTTGAGAAATAAGTTGGCCAAGGAATGAGTATAGAATTGCAGAGCCGGAGGGAATCTTTGTTTTCTAGAGGGTGTGCAACAAGACTGAGAAGCACCGCTTAAGAGATTTCAGTGCACTTCTGGATGCTTATCAAACAAGGTTGTAGACTTGGTCGCAAGCTTCCCTTCTTTAGGAGGAGATTTGTAATTACTGCTGTAGAATCACTGTAAGGCAGATATTTGTTTTTGTATGCTAGAGAAATACATCTTCCTCTGGGAGTTGTCCACATCAAGCCAAAGTGTTGACTTGATTGCGGCTGCCTTTGCTCTTTGCTGAGGACAATGAACCAAGAAGGTGTAAAATACACATGCAGATGAGAATTGCTGTTCCCCATCATTTTGCTCCTCTCACCTGACCCATGAGTCATTAGAGGTGCTGGGCATATCTAACTGCTGCTGTGACTCACCACTGAACTCCAAGGGCTGAGCACCTCTTCTCTGAGCCAGGATCTGACTTTTAAGTGGTGAATGAGGCCAGAGGAGAACTTGCCTGGGTTGAGAAAGGCAGGTGTCAGAAACGTTCCTCCTAGGCTAGGCTCCCGTGCAGCTCCTTGGACTGCAACATCAGGCCTGACTTCTCTTAGTGTATTTTAAAATGCACAGAAATTATATTTAAACTTTCATTTTAATGGTATCATGCATTGTCTGATGTTTGATCTGGTTGTAAATCACGCTGTTAATGGCAAAGTAAGAAGGGGATAAAATGACTGGAACCTCATGTTTGCAATTCAAATATCTTGTGTGCCTGATATTTATGTCACAATATTCCAGTGCACAGCAGACATAACTATTTCCATAATAGGTCGGTAATCCAAGACTGGTTTGGCTTTACATCCGCTTATCAGTAGTCTCTTAAAAGGCTGATTTTCCCCTTGCATCGTGCGTTGAAGCCCAGAACTTGCAGAAGTGAGTACCGTCGGCAGCATTTGATTCCTCGTGGTGAAATTGCAGCTCCTAATAGCAGATGACGCCGTGAGACTGCCTTTTTCTTAGGCTTGTCATCGATTGCTTCTGCCAAGTGTCCTTTTGTGTTTCCACCATTAGCTGTGTCTTCTGCTGAGCCTGGTGAGCAGGCAGCAGTGCTTCCTGCTGCCACAAGCGTTTTCTTTACGCACAAGGAAATTTCCTTTAGGCATCCCAAAAGCCCTATTGATCTTTTGGCAAGCAATAAGCAGATAGGTCCAGCTACTTTAGAGCCTTCGCTGAAAGAGAAGACGTGGATTTTAAATAACCACTGCTTAGGGCTGGATTGTTGTGCGTCCAGTTTAAGACCTCCTAGCCCATCTGAGGAAGAAAACAAAACCCGAGCACTGGCAGTTTCAGCAGCAGTTGGTTTAATATGTGAAGCTCCTGAAACCTTTTAAGACCCAGCTGGAAATCACTCTTCTTGAACATGCCAGATCAGAACAACCCATGAAAAATGGGTTTTGTGTGATTATCAGATGATGTGTTTTCTGGAAAGATCGTTACATTCTTTTCTTGAATATGGGCATTATGTTTCCTGTATCAGTAATTCTTCTAATAGAACCTGCAGTTTTTCCACAAGACATACGGTGGTTGTGAAGGTTGACAACTGAGCATCTCCTAATTTTGATTTTCAATCATGAGGAATAAACCTACTTTCAAAAGGTCGCACTCTGTTGTCAAAGTTGAAGTCTGTTTTACGTTTCCCAAATGAGACTTTAGGAGTTTTGTTAGATGATGTAGGTTTCTCCCGGTAGGTCTAGTCTTGCTGCTGCCAGTGCTGTAATTTTACTGAGATTTAGCCTGGCTGCTTGACTTTTAGGCCACAGACCCACAAGGAAGTTACGTGGGGTAACAAGTGGGTGTATTATGCCTGTGTCTGTATGTTCTGGCCCCGCTTGTGAGAAATTCTAGTGTCATGTGAATCTCAAGGAAAGAGGTTTAAGCAAACGTACTTTACCTGGCGGTTAATATAGGCAAAGAAGATGCTCTCCTACAATTCAGATGGCTCAATTGACATATGGTTGCTTGTTACACTAATGTATTTTAATTGTACTTTCTGAGTACTAATTGTGACTCTAGCAAAAATAACCAAGGGCTTTGACTCACTAGCTCCAGTGATTCATGCTGGGGCGATTTAAGAGGTTGCTGTTCTCCTTTGATCTACCTTGACCCTCTGCTTGAGGTTACCACTTCCAACACAGGCAGCTAAACATAGTCGTCCACCCTTCAACAGCCAGAGTTCACCCTGTGGCAAATTAGTGTAATCTAGAACGGAGAGCGATTTAAGAAGATATGCTACTTCTCTGGCTGCGGGGAGCCCAGCCTGTTAAATTGCCCCACTACAAATTGCCAGAATTTGATAGTCAGATCTCACCTCTTGACTTGCCGTAATGAGTAGGTACTGTGACAGGTAGGCTCTCGAAACTCTAGCAGCTCCAGCACAAACCACTGTAATTGCCGGCTTAAGCTCCTATTCTAGCAGTAATTTCGGCAACCGCGGTGTGTGGGTACTTATCCGGTTCTGCATCCCCTCCTGTGCGAGCAGCAGCTTCTGGCAGAGAAGGAAGTGAATAGCAGGAGGCAGCGCCACTGCAAATTGCTGTGGCTGTATCCGTCAGAGCTTGTCTGTCAAATCCCTCAGGACATCTGCCCGGGCAGTGGTTTTTCTGTGCCAGGCAGGAGATAACTGGCTATTAGTTTAGTGCCAGATCATTTACAACAGAGATTCTGCCTAAATTTCCTTTTGTTCCCAGAAATTTGGAGGCTAGTTCCTAACGTTGTGTAGAAGGAGGCAGATGTTCTTTGTTTCCAACTTTGGATGTGACTCTTCCATGGTACAGGAGCCCTGTTTGCCATTAAAACCTGTTTGTTACTGAATGTTTACCCCTAAATACCTTCAGTATGGGTAACGTCTTTCCAGCGTGCAGAATTTGAGGATATTTACCCCAAAGCTGGCTGGCCTTTGTTGGCATCCTGTTACTTTTGCTTTGCTTATTTTCTACTGCAAGACCCAACTTTTAGCTGCTGAAGTATGCATTACTTGGAAGATACGTAAGTGAAAGTCATTTCGTCAGATCCTAATCTGGTTACAGGTAGCTGTTCATCTTTTTTCCTCCTACAGCTATGGAAAGTGATTGCCCATCCAGTTATCTGTCCTGTTCAGTATTTCCACAGCATTTTCTCCTGCATGTAAAATATTTAGGTTTGTGACTGAACGTAGACGCCTAGGGGGGATAGATATGAGGAAGCCATACCCACATATTTCTGTGCGTGTGCAACAGCACATCTGATATTGTGTGACTTTAGGTTTTCTAAGGTGGATGCTGGAACCAAATATATATTTGTCAAAGGTTTATGAGGTGGCAGTGTTTATTCATAACAGAAATTTCAGTTATACCAAATTTAGCAATATTTGTAGATGCTGTTGACCGGTATTTTATCCTACGCTGGTGGAAAGGATGATGGCTCTAGCGGTCATGACATTGTCAAAGCTAAATAATGAATTTCAGTGCCTTTTTTTGTACATTTTCAGCAAATTACTGCTGAACACCTGCCAAAGGGAATACTTTTCTCATTTTTGCTGCTTCACTGCTGTGCGTGTGTAATTTGGCAATAACAACAACTTCTCCAGTGACCTGCACTAAAATGTTAATGCTAGGATGGGATCCGAGTGGTCAGCTGGGATTGATAACTGGAGATGGAATTTTGTTCATGGCTTGGTCACCTGTATGAATATGAACTTGGCCTGATTATTCTAGTTCAAATTGTGCTGGTGATCCAAAGGTAATGTCGCGAAGAGACGGAGCGGCAAGTACTAAATAAGCTTTCTGGGTTAATTTCCCCCCTGACACAGAAAGTATTACACCGTCCCGTGTATTACAGAAGCATTGCCTTAGTTGTTGTTGTATTCTGATTTTCCAAGTGGCCAGAAGATCAAACATTAACGATTGCTTTGAGCTCCGTAAGGATGCAGGTGATCCTAGGCTGATATTGCCATGCCCTGGAGAGCTAATGCGGGACCTGCGCTACCTTTTTTTGTTTCTTTCAGCAGAGATTGCTTTCTAACCCAAATTAAAATGGGCTGGTAAAATAGTGAGATGTGGTTTATAGTTCCCTCAGCTGTGCTGTGCTTGCCTCATTGATATTGTAAACTGAGATCTGTTGCCTTTCAACAGTGCTAAATTAATTTGAAAGAAAAGTCATTTTCTAGTAACGTGGTGGGTGCAGTAGGCATGGAAGAAGAAAACAGAGGCAGGTTTAATTTTCATACTTTTATGGAAGGATGTGAAGAAGTGGTTTTCCTGTGACTGTTTTGTGAACGCTGTATGAGGCTGAGCAGAGGCTGTTTGCTTTTGAAATACATCTTTCTGTAATGTGTTGCCGCTAATGCACTCCGGGACTCTGTGCCTCCTCATCGCCCATCAGTTTGTGAAGTCAAGTACTCAAAAGCTGGGAACTGGCAGAGCTGGGGGTGTTTGTGCAGCCTTAATTTGGTCACCCTCTGCCTGGGCCTTGGGTTATATGATTACCTACTTTTTTCTCTTCCTGCAAGAGCTTTGCCTGGTTCGCCTCCAGAGATCGATTGTGTGCTGCTCTAAAAATTCTAAAATCAGTGGGAAGGGCCTTTGTTCCTTTGGTGTAAATAAGATTCACCTTTTCTCTGACAGCTCTGAGGTGAGATGTGGGTTCAGCTTCTGGGTTAAGACAGCTCAATTCAGATGTTTTCCTGTGAACTACATGCCTGATCTCCCCTTGCAGCCAGCGGAGCCTGGGGAGGGATCCATGTCACGCCGGAGCAGGCACCTGCGCTGGGCTCTGGTGAGTGGGGATCGCTGACTGCCATGGGAGATGAGAGTGCCGGCTCAACGTGGGTGTTTGCATCCATCAGCTGCATCCCACACCAAGAATCTTGGCTCCATTGCAGGCTTGGGCAGGAGGTGTTTCTTTCCTCGTCTCTGACTTCTGACTCCTTGAACTCATGCCAGTTTTTGACGCAGTGTAGCTTTTTGTAAGATAGTCCTATTTCTTCCAGTGTTGATTCCTTGGTCCCGTCCTTCTTTCCAGTTCTTTGCTTTTCCCCACCTCTAGGAAGACACAAGTGGTCCCTCACCTTTAGTTGTACTCTTTTTTTCTCTCTCCTCCCTGGTGTATTTGTCTCGTAAGCCAGGTTGTGCCATTTGCAGGGGGTTGTAGCCATGATAGCAAACATTTGTCATCACTCCTTAGCGGGAACTTGCTCATGGGGACCAACACATCTTCCCTGGAGTTGTGAGGGATGTCTGTGCCTGGGGAGGATGCAGTTTTGAGCTACCGTAGCAGCTAAAAGCTGAAATACTTTTCCAAAGCAATAAGCTCCATTGCCGTTAAAAGTTGAGTAGCTGTTGGCACCTTAGTTGGAGCTGTGACGGATGGCAAATGGAACCGGGGAAATGGCACCATCAGTTCTTGTAGTCCACTGCAGCAAGCCTCTTCCTGAACGTGTGGTTTTACAAGCACGGAGAAAACAAGTGCGTGTATGTTTTTGTAGCACTTTTTTTGAGAGAGATCATATTGCAGCTTTATAGGTGAGGGAGTTGCTTTGGCAAGAGAACAAGCTTACCTAAACCATAGCTTTTCACTGGCAGTTTTTGCTGATGACTGCTTTTTATTAGCTCTGTTTATAATTTTATTGATACAATTTCTTTGTTTCCTCAAAGCAGCACTCAAGCTATTTTTCCTTCCTCCAGCTAAATGTTTATATCGGAGTGTCAGATGAGGGCGAGATGAATTCTGTTTAATAGGTAGATGCAGAAACTGCAAAGCAAGGTATTTACTGGACACTGTCTTTATGCAACAGTAGCTTTTAGGGCATTGAGTTGTCAGAACTACATGCAGCACCGCAGCGGCAGAAGTGGTTATTTTCCTCAATAACAGCTAGGAAGTGGTTGTTACTAAGAATATGCAACTTTCCCTAGGCCATAGTGAGTCAATATCAGAACTGAAATTGGAACTAGATTTTTTTTTTAATACATAGAAGTCTCACCTAGTGCTGCCTCTCTCATCAACTGTAGCAAGAAAAACTTGAACTTCACTTTAGATTTAATCAAAGAAACTGTCACGTCATTTCTTTTGTAATTTTAGATATAAGGATTTTTTTCTCCCGAATCCCTTTTTAGCCTGCGCCTATAACTAATATTGACTATTCCGTCGTAAACTGTCTATATAATTATGACCTAATGGTTGATCGTATTGATTTGGCAACAGACATTTAAATTGTTGTTCTTTCAAGTTTCCCTGAACTAAATTGCACAGCAAAGATGTGAGAAATCAAGGACAAATCTTGGACATCTCCTCATGCAAGTGTTATAACAGTCTTTGTTTCACTGTAACTGGCAGGCTGACAAGCTGCTTGCACTTCGGTGTCACTGTGGTGACATGGTTTGTTGTTCATCGGATGTGTTATCTGCTTCTGTACACTTGGATAAAAAGAGAAAGGGACGTAGAGTAAAACCTGTCCTGTGGGAATAGCTGATATTGATTGCCTGGTAGAGGTGGAATTTAACTAAAGGTCAAATAAAATTGTACTGGAATCCACATAAGGGACAGCTGAAATGGGAGGAAGAGCTACTTCTTTTTAGATTTTATATTGCTTAGTGAAAAGATACCAGAAAGGCAAAATTGACCAAAACGAAATATTAACCAAACGCAGCCTACAGCCTTCTGCTTTTCTCCCCTTGAAACACCGTGTGGGTTAAGGCCACCGTGCTGCACAGAACTAATGTTTAAAGTCAAGAGTAGGACTCTCTATTTAGCGTTTATCCTGGATTTCTGGACAGAAATTCCCAGATTGTTAATGAGAAATTGCGCTTGATTCTCTCAAAAACTTCATAGCTTAAAGCATCTCCAATTTTCACTCATTCTGCTGAGCATGTTTTTTTCCAAACTTTTCTTCTGCACCATAAACTGACAAATGGTTTTGAAAATAATACTGTTTGGGGTTGATAACCCTCGTGCGTGGGCTTTTTTCCCACTTCAGAAGTGACCTGTGTGGTTTTGGTAGCCTGAGAGGGCAGGTAATTACTTGTAAACTGTTTTCTTTTCTTAAACAGGAGAGGAGCTGCTGTTTGGCACAGGAAATCTTACCCTCTTTGTAGCAAGCCCAGAGCTTCATGGCACCTTCAAGCTTCTGGTCATCTGAACCACCTCTTCCTTTTTGCAGTTTCATCAAATCTTTCAGGATGACATTCATAGCTTCTTTTCTTTGGTTGTCATTTTCAAATGCTGTTAGTGGTAATTAAAGGAGATAAAAGGTCTGTACAAGTGTCCTGGGAGCAAGGACGGGAGTTTTAGAATGGCTGGTTGAGTGTGTAGGCAACCAACCTATTGTTTCACCCCTGCGTGGCTCACTGATCTGCTTGTCTCGGCTGCTGAAAACCCAAGCTGGAACAGCCAGCATGGTGTGTTGGACTAGCTGCATCTTCCGCATTTAAGATGGATGGTTGGGTTTTTTTACTGGCATTCCTATATTAGTCTGAAATTTAAAGTGTCTGGCTCATAGTGAAGGGAAGCATGTACACTCATCTAATAGATTGAGTATGAGCTTAAGAAGTGGACGTTTTGCAAGCACTTTATATATTTTCTTCTTTCAGACATCTTGGAAAAAGTTGTGTTTTCCTGGACCTCAATTTTCCTTATTAGAATAACAGGTTTTGTTTTCCTTTAGCTGCTAAAAAACCAAACCACGTCCCTCTTTATGTAGAATGAGTACAGACAGGTTCTTGTTTCCATAGTACACATTTTCATCTTATGGCAGATGAACTCCCTTCCTCTGGCCAGCTGAAATGGGTTAATGTTTCAACAAAACGTCTGGGTTGTAGTTTTCTTTGAAGCATTTGACAAATATCTGTAACTTTACCTGGATTTCCAAAAATTAGGTCCTTCACCGAAGCCTCTTTAAAGATTGTGGGAATAAAAGTGAAGGCTTTGTATGTGTAAATATTATGCATGAAAGATATTAGGAGACGGAATGAATGATCGATTTACATAGCAGAGGAAAGTCATTAGTGATGTCCCAGAGGAATCTGTGCTAGAATAGGTGGTCTTGACCATGCTGGGTGGGTCTGGAAGGGGCAGGTGAAAATTAGTGTGGATATAGACTGATGTGTATAAGAAAGATTTTGATTCCCCCCCCTGCCCCTTATTTTGCTACAGAACAGTGATCTCCAAGTTGGCTAATGCCACTTAGAAACAAGATTTAAAAGTTATAGTAGATAACTATGAGAAACACAGGGTTGATGCTCAGTATTAGTTAAAAGACCAACTCAGTGTGAGGAATTATAATGAAGGGAATAGAGAGCAAACTGGGAAATATTGTGATGCTGCCGCATAATTCAGCAGTGCCTTCACAGCTTGAACCTATGTTCAGTTCTATTTTTTAAAAATAAGAGAGGGAAGAAGGAAAATGATACTGTGGAACCAAGGAAAAAATATTTGAAAGTGGTATAATAGAGATCTATGAAATCCTGAGCGGCATGGAGAAGACAAAAAAAAGGATAAATGTTGATTATCTCCTACACCACAAGAACTAGGGCTATCGGATTAAATGGAGATTAAATACAAAGGAGGCACTTCTTTGTGCAGTACATAGTTAGGCTGAGGGCTGACCAAACACATTCATAGGAAAAATACCCAGTGAGAGCTACTAAGTCCTGCAGACACCTAAAGACATCACCTCTGGCTCAGGGAGTCCCTGAAGAGGAGATAATTGGCTACTGTGAGAATATTCAAGGAAAATACCACTGCAGCTTGCCCTGCTCTAGTCTAAGCATCTGCGACAGCCATGAGTGGATGGGATATTGGGCTAAACAGACCTTTGGACTTGCCCAAGACAACGTTTGTGTGTTCCTGGAACTTGCAGGTCCCTTGTTCCGCCTTCAGACCAGGTAAGTTTGTTAGTGGCACTCCAGTTGCCTTCTGAAGGCAGTTCAGAGTCTCAAGTCGCCCTAAGCCTCGGTGTCAAGGAGCTGGTGGCTTGTGTTGCTCCTTCTGTTCTGGGAGAAAGGTGAAGACTTCGGTCTCCAAGACTATAATCTGGCTCTGTTCACTGGGACAGGTTTGAGAAAGGCAGAGAGCTGACATAAGGGAGGAGGAGGTAAGCGCTCTCTTGCCCATATTAGCCTTGTTTTAGCTTTTTTTTTTCCTCCTCTAAACCTTTAGTTTTGACATACATAGGTAAGAAAGAGGTTGCAGTTTGGCTTCTGTTAGAGCCACACATGCGATTTTTCTTGTTTGAAATATTTCCCTCTCGCGTATGCTTATTTATCCTGGTATTTGCAGTTACAGCTTGCTAATAATTTGTTGCTGAAAAAATATTATCTGTGTTGCTGTTGCGTTGAACTTGATGGATGCGAGCTGAGAAAATAAGCCTGCAGTGTTAGAAGGTCGTGTCAGGGTTTTCTGTTCAGTGTCCTTTTTTTGCCTCCTGAGCTAAGACAAACCTTTCAGGGCCTGCTCAGATGTCCTCTGAGAATAGGTAGTGATTATGGCTTTTGAAATAATTGTGCATTTATTAGCCCAGCATGGTAAGAGCAGAGCAGCTCTCGTGCACGGTGCTGTCGTGAATGGCAGAGTCCCTCCAGCAAAGCTACAGCCTCCTTGCCCAGAGGTCCTCTGCGTGACGTTGCGCTATGAAAGCTGTGAATGATATAAAAATAAACCAAACAACCCTCCCACCCCCTTCCTTCTATAGCCAACATCATTCCCTCCTTGTCATTACAGCCGGGCGTTTAATTAGCCCATGCAAATAACCCTACTTTGATTAGGCCTGAAGTGTGCTAACATAATTGTGCCACTTCTGCTCGTGCTGTGCTTTTTCTTCAGAGGATTTTCAGATGTCAGATCCGTTCATTGTGGTTACAACTTGGTAAACAAATTAAGAAAGAGGCAAAACTGGTAAGTTCTGGGGTTTTTTTGCTTCAGAATGGACACTATTTTGAACACAGATCCTATCCTGGCTTTCTGACACCACGTGATACAGCAGGAGAGAGCATAATTACCTATAACTTTATCTCTTAGTGGCATTTCATAAAAAAAAAAAAGGATTTGTTCTCCCTTATCTTTTAGTAGGTATAAATACAGTATCAAAATTGAAAAATTATATTTTAGTCAAGAAATTACTGTATTTTAAGTAACTATAGGTTTTTCAGTATTTGAAAACTGAACCTTGGGAAACTGATGCTGCTAAGAAACCAAAGCGGTGAGTCGTACTCCTGGTAGTGGTGATAAAGAAAACACTGAAATGGTGTAATGAAAAGGGAGCAGGGTAAAACCAAATAACTGGCATTTGAGCTTTCAGAAATATCAGCTCTGGGCAATTATCAAACATGCAACTTTTGAAACATGTCGGATGAGTAAGTTGCCACCTGTTTTGTTTACTAGCAGGAAATTGTCGATACTGAATTAATTATTGCTAGCTGTATTTTGGAGACTGGCGTTGTGATGAAGCAGAGCTATTAGAGATCAAGAAAAAGGAGGTCATTTAAGTCATAGGTGAGGATGTGGTACGTAAGATACTTGTGTATTATACCAGCAATTTCCTCTTCAGAAACCAATGGTGTCAATTTTGTCGTAATTCGACGCGTATAGACATCACTGTCTGTCTTGAACATCTGTAATTGTGTTACACCTAGGACCGTGCTCTTTGTAGTCAAGGACACAAGAGGGTTTTTTTCAAGATGTTAGACTTGTTAGAGATACTGGATGTTGACAGTCTTTGTTGTTCACAAAGTTAAGGCCAAGAGCCTTCTGCCAAGGACTCCTTTTGTTGCTGATTAAAATTCTTGATTTTCCCACCCAGCCCTTCAACTCTTCCCTCCCGCAAGACTCTAAGCACCTCTTCTAAGGCAGGTTTGCAACTGTTATTTTTTTCTCTTGGGGATAGGCTAAGAGTAAATGAGCAGCAGTGCCTTCCCCTTCCCAGCTAAGCTGTGACGGCTCATTGCAATGTGTACGAGCACGGAGCACTGCGTTTTGTTGGAATTGCTGCTGTCGGATAATCCATTAGCAGCAATGGTGATCAAGTAATATCAGCATCTTCATAAGTTATTCCATCTTCACCTTTAAGAAGGTTTTCCTTGGCTTTTGAAGTAATGCTGGAATGTCCTGCAAGCAAGTTTTTGGGGACTGCTGGGTTGGATGAGTTGTTCTAGATCCTTCCCTCCTTTCCCT